>NC_141827.1:20099798-20254381 GCF_982586985.1 Callionymus lyra
CTTAAACTATAAGTGCAACTTGAAACTGCTCACTTATAAACTATTGGTTTTTCTATTGATGCTGTGATTTTTTTTTTTATGTTTCTTTATCACAGCTATTGACCAATTATTTTGTGGAATTTAGGTACTGTATCGGTTTTTATGTAGAATTCAGTTTTGATTTGTATAACACTCTGTGTTTTATTATATAAAATGAATGTTTCAAATGACTGTCCTGCGTTCTTGTTCCATTAGATTATATATTAGCCGGTTTATGACATCTAAATAACTTGTGAGGTCCAGCTGACCTTTGATCTGGTTGGCTTGCAGGTAAAGGTGCTCCAGCGTGGAGCTGACTTGAGGGATTCTCTCCAGCTTGTTGAAGCTCAGATCCAGCTCCACCAGGCCCGTGACGTTAAACGTGTTGGAGGGGATCCCCTTGTCCGTCAGCCGGTTGTGGGCCATTCTCACGTACTGCAGCTGGGAGAACCCTCCAAGGAAACCTTCGGGTAGAGAGTCAATGGCGTTTGACTCCACGTACAGCTGGTGCAGGTGTCCAGGTAGAGACTTCGGAACCTTGGATTTGGAAATGTAGAGAATGGACATGAAGCTCTTACCTTTAAAGACCTTTAATAACCACCGATATTAGTTACCCTTCTAAATTTGTCTTGTTTTGCAGTAGATGAACATTTTCCACTTCCTTTACTAGCTTTGATTGACCATTCTGTATCGTGTGTAGAATTTAACCCTTGTCTTATCTCAGGGTCAAGGTGACCCGAAGGCCCCAGAACAAATGTGTTTGTGTTTTCCATATTTTGATATATGAACTCCACCACTACATAACTATGTACTTCACCTTGACCCAGAAGACAACCCAAAGGATACCATGTTTTCGGGCTTCGGGTCACCTTGACCCTGAGATAAAACAAGGGTTAAGATATGCTATAAACTGGATTATCAAGTCATCTCAGTATCAGAATCAGAATGTATTTCCATTGTCATTAAAGTGCTGCACCAATTAGGATTTGGGCTTGGGCAAAGTTGTGCAATATTAAATATGAACAATTAAAATCCTATAAATAAATAAAAATAAAGTCTATAAAGACAAGAGACCAATGATCAGATTGACTATGACAAACTTAAACGTGTCTAACATAGTCAATTTACATGTTAAGATTCAATTCAAAACCAATATCCAAGTCGGTCAAAAGTGATAATTTAGTTTCTGCAACATAAACATCTACAGTGCCGAGCAGGATCTTCCCCCCAATCACTGTATGGTATCACGCCGCAACTGTATAATCCATGATGCTGCAGTGGGGACCAACTGTCCTCTTCTATCCCTCAAAGCAAAGCCAATTCCACGCTACAGCGCAACTCCTAGAAAGGCCTGAGTTCATGACACCCCCACTGTACCCCTGCAAATATCTAACATCTATATGTAAGAGAATGTTTTTTTGTAAAAAAGAAAAAGAAACATTGTTCACCCAAAAAAATATAACACACATAACCTAGACCCGGAGCACGGCAGTAAAAGAGGGCAATCAAAACATTATCAAAGTCAGTCAAATAAAAGTTTAAAAATAAACTGCCAGTGGATTCTTGATCCACGTCCAAGTGTGACAAAGGTGGTTAAACAATCCTCTATGAAAAGTTCTTCTCCTTTAACAAACAGAATTTGGGTGTTTTGTCAAGGCGTTTTTTTTCCTATTCTTATTTTATCTTGTTTATTTTAACCGCATACTGGTTATACAACTTGTTTCCTCACTGCCGATTATTTCCACCAGTTCCACCCTTTTCCTGAATCTTCTTGGGTTGCCTCAGGCTGAATATCACACCCCTGCTGCTCCAGTGCTACAGTAGTCTGGGCCAAATCCTGTTTTTCGTGTGATGTTTTTAGCAAACCTTGCCCAGGGAAGTTGTGTGAAAGGGCTCGACTATGCACCTCAGACAATTCTATGACCTGTCACCAAAAACAATTCATAATAAAAGAACCCTTGGTTAGAAAATAACATCAAAATACTTCAAGATAGAGTATGTTAACTGACATTCATATGCACACTTAGCAAAAAAAAATGAGCCTGTGAATCTTTAAATATCTGAGATGTACCTTGGTCAACTGGTTGTTGCTGATGTCCAGCAGAGTGAGAGACGTTAGCGCGTTGAGCGGAGCACTCATATCCGTGATGGCGTTGTTATGGAGATACAGGACAGTGAGGTTATCCATTCCCTCAAGATCTGCTCCTGTTACCTAGGCAACAGTGGCTTTAAGAGACCAGCACTATAAACTGAGCCAAATCCATTGAAACAAAAAGCATGATCTACGTTTTACCTTCTCAATCTTGTTGTGGTCGAGTCTTAAGTCACGAATAGAACGCGGGAGGTTGCCGGGGATGCTGGTGAGGTTATTGTGTTGCAGGTACAAGCGGTCCAGAGCTTCCAACTTCCGAAAAGTCTGTAATGAGGATTCAAATTTGTAAATACAAAAAGAAAAGATTTTAAGAAATTCTACTGTACATTTGCTCATTATTTAAAAAGAAACCTTCTGATCGGTGCATTGAAAAAAAGTACCTGGAATGCTGGTGGTCAGATACAACTTACTGGATGCAGCTGAGTTATATGAGAGGGGGTGAGACCATTTTTTGGAAGTGCTCGTTAATAAAGTTGGTTACAGCAGGGTCGACATTCGCTTATTTGTGAGTTTCTTATCATGTAATACCGTTTTATATACATCATTTTACAGATATAAAGTAAAACTAGTCGATTGTGATATAAGGGTCAAACATGAAAACTGATAATTAATAAATGCCAATGTTTTCTTCTACCTTCAGGCTAAGTCCCTCTGATGTGACTTTGTTGTGGTGCATCATCAGCCACACCAGACTCGTGGCGTTGGCCAGAGTCGACTCAGGCACCGACGTGATGGCGTTGTTTTGAAGATACAAGTACTTGACGTGGGAAGGCACGTCTGGCATGGTCGTCAAGCCCCGCCCATCACAGAACATTGCGATGGGATAGGTCGGCGGGCAGTCACACTCCTCGGGGCACTCGTACTTGGGTAGTGCCTGGAGGGCTCCCATGTAGTAGCTTTGAGTCCGCTGACCGTAGAGCCACGCCAGCGGATCGCGGCCATTGGAGAGGGCGAGGGGAAGCAGAGCTGATAAGAGAATCACCAGACGCATCTTTACAATCACACGGACCTCTTCTACCATCTACGAGGGAAAGAAGAAAGATCATGATGAGAAAAATGTAAATATAAATACACAGAATGGAGTTTTAAGTCATAATATGCAGTTTGAATGTTTAAAATTGACTTCAATTTACAAACATTAATAAACAAAATAAAAGTTAGGCATATCGAAAGAGCAGGCTGATCTATCCGAATAACAGATGATTGCCTTTTTTTTTTAATGTGCCAAACTCAAGGCTCAGTGGCCAAATCTAGCCTGCCAAGTTGTCTTTGTAGTCCACAAGTGCCTGAAAAATGAATTTAGAAATTTGCAGGTAGGAAGAATAATTTGAAGAACGAGACGATTTAACATGATATATATAATATAATAATGGAAAATAACTTGTGACACGTTAATCTAATTCTATTACCTACAAAAAAGGTGTGTTTGTTTTATATATAAATTATATTTTTGTTTGGCCTGTGACTAAGGTGCCCATTTGCACAATTCCGATTGACAATCCTTAATTAATTCCTCTCAATAAATACTTCTTTTTTTTGGCTTTATTTACATTTTAGAATTAGATATATGTTAAAATAACTTTCAAAAACCTTAACCCAATTTAAAGGTGCCCTTTAAAGGTACAAAATATCCAAGTTTGTGGCCACCAAATTCCAAGTGCCTGATGAGTCAAATTCTTGGAGGCCTAGCCCCAACAGGAATGCAAAGGGCAACTTTTAAAAAGGTAGAAACATGAATGCTAGCTTTGTAAATGGCTCTCGCTGGTGCCCCCTTGAAAACCCAGGGTGACCGTCCAGTAATGACTTTCTCCTCTGTCCTCTCACCAGAGCATTCTGACTCAGTCATCACTTGTCTAATGGAGTTTCATGCAGAATACCTGAGACGGATGGACATGCAACTACACATAAACACATACCTGATCCGAGACCGCCTGGTCCCCTCTCTCCTGGTCAGAGTGCGCTGTGGACTGGTGGGGACAAAGACTTTGTAAAAATCACCATCCCCTCCCGACACTCCTTTCCATTCTGCCCCCCCCCTCCTTTGACCACTCCGGCTCTGTCCACCCCCTCCAGCACTCGGGCATGACCCTCACTTTGT
The DNA here is from genome assembly GCF_982586985.1 of Callionymus lyra. Lineage (NCBI taxonomy): Eukaryota > Metazoa > Chordata > Actinopteri > Syngnathiformes > Callionymidae > Callionymus > Callionymus lyra. Next base: position 20,104,067 of record NC_141827.1, read on the forward strand.
GCCTCTTTTCCACTGCTGTCGGTGAGGGGTGATGCTATGGCCACGAAGGATTGTTCACATCTGCATCCAGTCATTCTCTCGTGTGCCCTGCTGTGCTTCTGGCACCTCCTAGATGACAAATTACACTTAATAAGTAAAACTCTTAACACTACACACTTTTACACTTAATAAGAGAAAATATCCCTCAAATATTTTGGCCAAAGTTGTAGACATGACAAACCTATGACAACATACCAGGGCATAAATCTCCCCACCATTCCTTAGCAATGGGGAAACATCTTGTAAAGGGTTAAATGAAAACATGTGCGGCAGCTTCTTAGCCTGCTGTCTGTCTGGTCTTAATGTGGGCCCCTTCCTGTCTGCCCACTCCACCAGCTTCTGTATCAATATTGCTGTCTGCCAGCCTCGTTTTATAACCAAACTAGTTGAAGTACCCATGGATTTTTATAGGATACCAAACCCTGATAAATATTTAGTTTTCATCTTTATTGTCCATTTACCATGCTTGCATGGACTTGAAAGTGCGCTAGCGTCATTTTGCGGTCGATTGCGACAGATTACGAAAAATGTCAAGGAAGTTGCAGAGGGCCAAAAGAAGGCCTAAAACGTTGGAAAACATTTAACTTTATATTTGTGCTACAGCTCTAATTTAGGTTATAACCTTACTTTGAATGAAGCAGAGAAAATGTGCCCTTTATAGATATAGATAAAAGTTCCCATCCTGTACAAAAAAGCCACAGTTAAGATAAGCAACTAATATGAACTATTTTCTCTGCAAAGTATTAGTTAGTTTGTTAGTTTATTTACTTGTCTGTCTATATTGCTCTTTCTTAAAATTCAGGAGAGATTTAAAAACAATTTCCTGAGAAATATTGATGATGGGAAAAATAACTGATGACTACATTTTGATTAAATTACCACATGGGTCCACTAACACTTTGAAGAATCTGTCAGGATTTAGCATCCTTAGCTTCTACCGTACATGTTGCTGGACTAAGAGCAGCTATTAGGTGAATCGAGTCATAGAATCCAACTAGTGCGTCAGCCCTGGGGCTTCCACCCAGTGGGACGTTCGTCTCCAGGGTTGAATCCAGACCACGTCCTGGAAAGATGGGTCAACATGTCTGGTGTCTTGTGAAGTTGTAATGAATAATTTTGTTTTGCAAAGAGAGTTTATGATTGTCTGGGAAGGTTTTTATTTTACAAGGCCTGTTGTTCACGTGAGATAAGGAGGTTAAACGTTTTGATGATGTCCTTCAAAGGCAATGATTGACCCGACTCATGCGTTTGGACAAACCGAGTTGTTTACATGTAGTGGATCTGACCACGCTCTTCTTCGCTGAACAGAGAAAGGAGACAACACGAGCTGTTCAGCATGAGAGACAATTGATTCTCTACAGAAAGTGACTTCAAAGGACGGGTCCTCCTTCCTCGCCTGTCTACTCCCCTGTCTGGGTCATGACCAGCACTAAGCTGGGATCAGAAGATCAGAGGCCTGTGACTCTTCACTGAGACCATGAACTCCTCACAAGAATTCTCATTGAGCCCATTGATAAACTTAAGATTACTTTCTTTTGTTTGTTTGGTTTATTTGCCCACATTAGATTGTTGGTTTGTCGACAGCGTAAATCTGTTTTTATTCATTGGTTTTCAGGAATTTTCTGAAGGTTTCATCATGAACTTATGTGATAGAAAGACACAAAACAGATAATGTCTAATGCAAACACAGTTCTTCTTGTTCTCTGTTGAGAACTTATTGAAAATGATGTAATGCCACGAAAACTCTTTTTCCAGTCGAGTTTTTTTTACACCAACTCTCACCAAAAAACGTTTTGACCTTCAGCTAATGACTGCTGTTACTGACACTTAACACTACATTGCTGGGAATAAACAACAACACAATTCTTTATAAACTCTTCATAAATAACTGTTGATAATTGTTAAGCACTTTTCTAAACATCGTCTGACGCCATTAAGTTGCATTAGAATAAAAAAAGAAATAAAGCAGTTATTAAACAGACATGTTCAAACTCAAGTGGTAGAATGCTTGAAAGTAACTTGAACCACAGCACCCTGGGGCAAAAGGGGAGCATTTCACAACAGAAAACAGATGTTTAAACACACGTGTTCAGGCATACGAAGTCACAGGAATTACACCCAGATGTTTTTTTGCCTTTAACATCTACATTCTTTTACCTCTCAGATAAATCGCCTCACAAAACTTCAGTCATAAGATTATCAACGATGTAATGTGGCTTCGAATGATGACTTATTTGATCTGAAGAAAACACTGGCCCCTGCTGTTGACTATTGTAGTTTAAATCAGATTAAAATATTGTATTATTAAAATAATAACATCAAAAGGGACATTAAATTGAACATATATTCTACTGTTGTCAAATGTGGTGTTGTATTATAAATAATGACACACAATGGCAGATCATTTTGATTGTTGCTTTGTTTCAAACAGATCACTTAGTTATTTATTTCATTTAAAGCAATGAAATAAATGAAATGAAATTATAATTTATTTTGGTTACATTACAAAAACTTTAAAGCAGCCTAAAGCAGTAGCTTATCTTAATGCCTATCCTATTCATCCTAACCTTTGCATTACAATCCATGAAATAATTCGGAAATAACCAACTATAAAATGCAGAAGAAAAACACAAAGAAAACAAAAAACAAAATCCTTTCAAATTTCAGTCATTCTACATTGTAGTCCTTAAATATTTGACCTTTCAATGTTTTTTTGAAAATCACCAGTGTTCTACACAATTTCAGTTCGTCACTTGGTCTTTGAGCAGTGTCATGTTGTTTAGAGGTCAGTAGGTGGCACCATCAGTTTTAAAAGGATGTGATGTTCTACGGCACAGTTGTCCAAAAGAAATGAAAAATAGTGCAGAGACGCCATCTAGTGGGCTCTGAAAATAATGACACGGCTTCATGAAGCTTCATCAGACCATCACGAGTAAAAACAATTATCAGACATAAATCAATGTAATTAAATGTTGCTCAATAGCCCACCCTGGGGACAAAAATCAATCATCAATTGCATAATTTGAATTTTCCAGACATACTAGTGAAGCATACACATTAATATTAAGCAGCAGAAGAAGCATTTAAACAAACTACTGGCACAAAATATAAGAAAAGAAGAAACATACTTGCATTTTATAATACCTTTTTTTAAAGCACTCCTCAGTTGATTTCAAATGGAGTAAATTGTTAATAAAATAAGTAATTTAACAACAAAATGTATCTTCTGTAGTTCTTGGTTGCTTTACAGGAGGGCGCCATTGCCACGACTTCCTCCGCAAATACTGTAGGCTTGTTCTCTTCTTCTCCAACAGTGAAAAAAAAATAATAATCTGGAAACATTTTCCTCTGCTGGCTGCAAGTTCCCTCGGTTCATGCAGAGCATAGACACATGTTGTGAGACACACTGATGGACTCACACACTCAGAATGGTCTCCTCGGATCCCCAGGTACTTTGTGGCTAGAGCAGATCTCACACTTGCAAACATGCTCACTCTTTCAATGCACTTTTCAATCTCGGCATTTCTCTCCATTTCCTCTTCAAATCCACGAGTCTTCAACACCTGCCCTTGATTTATTCACTGCATCTCCTGCTAGTTTGTTGTGTGTTTTGAGCATATTTCTACTACACAAGCAATCATCCTTTCAGCAGACGCTGAATTAAACGGCTTCAACAACAAGGTGAGAAAGACAGATGAGTGTGGGGAAGAGGGAGGTGTAGGATGTGGGCAGTTTTTGAAGACAGGAATGTATCAGACCGAGGGTAAACATTACTAGTCTCTAAAAAAAAAAAAAAACACACATACATGCGCATTGACACAAACAGACAGACACACACACACACACAAAGTGCCATTCACTTCGGCTTCACTGGAAATTCAAAACTGTCTCTGCTGAGTCGCTTCTTCCAGGTACGTGTTATAGCCGTTTGACTCTCTCTTTTCATGCCACGTGTCTTTAAAGACCGTTTTTATTAGGTTTATAAGATTAACATTTCTTCGCTATTTTGATATATTTACATCTACGACAGCCATGACTGCTGGACTATTGCCAAAAAACGTTCTTTTGTAATGAACACAATCAGGAAAACAGTAGGAACAACGCACGTTATTAAGATTCTTCTCATCATTATCTCGGTCTCTTAAATGATCCGCTCTTTATGAGTACGGTCAACAACAAGGGTAGATAAACATGGATAGCTAGTTCCGGTGCTAGCAGAAATGTGGGGTATTTTCCTGCTTTTAATTGAACACACCCACTACTGTTATAAGTTGATTATTGTATGCGTAAACAACTGGCATTCAAGGGAACCTTGAAGGGAAATACTTCAATATTTCAATGGACAGATGGCAACCCCTTAAACCTACTTATATTCCTGTGCTAGCACATTGTTTTCTTCTTCATCTGTTAGGAACTTTCTTTCAACATTCGCTCAAATTGTCGTGTCCAGATTAATACGACCAAATAGCTTTAAGGGATAGCTCCTCCAAAATAAAAATAAAAAATGTATTATACTGATGTCAACCAAGGGTTGGGATTGATGTAATTTTTTCAGAGTAATCTTTTCCTTTTTGGAGTTTCCAGCCAAAATGTATGTCCATATGACGTTAGGGGATAAAATAAAATAAATAAAATATATATATATATATATAAAGCTTTTTTGCAAAACAGATCCCAGTCTCTCTCAGGGTAAATTTGCACCGACTACGAGTTTGTAATATGTGTCCTCAAGGGTGTATTTTATTAGTGATGGTCTGATGAAGCTTAATGAAGCAGTGTCATTATTTTCAGAGTCCACTAGATGGCGGTGTCTGCTTTAGGTTTTGAACAACTGTTGAAACATCACATCATTTTTAAACTGATGGCGCCACCTACTGACCTCTAAACAACATGACACTGCTAAAAGAAGATTCTTCAGACCATCACTAGTATTTATTCACCTGTCGATGAGCAGAGTGTCACCAGGAACAATAAGAGACTGACTAGATCATGTACTAATGAGTCTTAATGTAATGGATCTTCCCTAGAACAACCGTGTCCATGGACGTCTGGTGCTTGTCGCTGGTTCTGCTGTGTCTGATGGACATTGGCCAGACCACCATTGTGGACTTTGGTGGCGTTCCGTTATGGATCAACCGGCTAGTTGGGGAGCCCAGTGTGATGAGCCTGCAGGGTAGAATGGACACCGCCTGGTTAAGGGCCAATAATCCCCAACCCTGCCCTCAACAGTGTGACTGTCCCATTCACTGGCCCACCGCTCTGTACTGCGACGACAGAGCTCTCACAGAACTCCCGGATCAGTTGCCAGAGAGAACCGAGTACATATTCATGCAGGTGAGACACTTCTTATTGTAAAGGTACATTGATTCTAGTAGAGGGTTGAACCAGTGATCTTCATATTCCTGGCAGGGAAACAACATCTCCTCCTTGACCTCTTCAGCTCTGGGAAACATCACCGGTCTCCGATGGCTCATACTGGACAACAACCAGCTGCAAAATAACATGCTGGACAAGGACGCCCTTCAGAACCTGACCCATTTGTGCTATCTCTTTGCTAACCACAACAACTTGACCTCCATCCCCGGTGGTCTACCGGGAGGACTGGTGCAGCTGCGACTGGCCCACAATCAGATCAGCAGCATCAGCCCTGGAGCTCTGCAGAACCTTTCAAAGCTGACCCTGCTGCTGCTACACGGGAACAAGCTGAAAACACTCCCGGAGGGGGAGTTGAAAGGTAGTCAAACACCACGGCTACGACCGCTACTGCAACAAGTACAACGACTTCTACTGATGAAATTTATGATGAGAATACGTCTTTTATTACACATGCTACGATAGTTTTAATATGGCCTGTGCCACAGTGCATTTACATGAATACATACTCAAATACATATACGATCATATTGTGTCGGATACAACTCACCATGCCATCTAAGAGTGTTAAAACTGGAAAATTACCAAAACAGTGCCAATCTCCTCCATTTCCAGCTATGATGTATCCAATAATATCGAAGTAAATATACCTTTTTAGCATTTGAAGTATTAAAATCCCTATGCTCAATACCAGCGGGTGGCAGTAGCGTTTCAGAACTTGCTAACACTACAGAACAAAGTGCTACAGCTCCCACTACAGAGAGCAATTGATACTTCAAAAGAGCTTCAAATGCTAAGATACTAATTCAAAATATAACGTTTTTTTCCTTGTTGCATTGGTTTTATTAAATTCCTTTTATCGGTTTCAATATTTACTTTAAGGTCAGGGACGCAGGAAATTCCTACAAATGTGGCTTCCTGTACTATTACTTTCTACATTATGTTATTGCTAACAATTTTGGTCCATCCATTTAACTTTCTCCTGCTACCCATAGGTCAAGACTCTAAGGCAGGTTAAAAGGACCGAACACCCCTTTTCTTACAATGGGATTGCCAATGTTTTCTCCATCTCTAGTTCCTCCATTTTTTCAGAGATACCCAGGAACCCAATATACCAGGAGAATAGAACTAGTGTTGAGTAACCTCTGTCCCCAACTTCTCCTGTTGAGATGTACCATTGCTTCCACTCTGAGACTCTCCACTTTGTTTCTCAACTTGTCTTTTGGGAAGGATACAGATCGGTGTGCAGGGGACATGGTTACATGTGTTGATTTCAGTCATGGAATCAATAAGATTATGGATAACCAAGTTAAGGTAATATCTTTGTCCTTTAGCTCACCTTCTTATCTACCAGGACATCCAAACGTTAAAGGACTCTTATGTCCGTTCTTGAACAGGTCTCCAAATGCTTACTCGACTACTGTTTTTGATAACTGATAATAATATAATAAATAATACTGATTTGAAATAAAATGCTGTAAAAATGTAAGCAGTTTGAGAATTTTTGAGGTATCTCTAGTGCTTGAGTTAAAGGGTTAGTTCACTCAAACTTCACTCTTTTTGTACTTACCTTCATGTTGACTAAGGACTGGGATGATTTCCAGAGTAATATATTCCCTTTCAGAGTTAAAAGCATAAATTGAAGTCCATGTTAATGTAGCGACTAGAGCTTGACATACACTTTAAAGTCCTCCATGCATGTCTGAACTGAGGTTCTTACAGATCTGGATTAACATAAACGAAAACCCCCTGTCTTTGTATCGCCCTTTTTAGGTCTTCTTCATCTAAACCTGCTGGACATCAGTGGCAACTCGTTCTCCTCCGTCCCCTCACGTCTACCTCTCTCCGTGCAGCAGCTTTACCTGTCCAACAATACCCTCGATGCACTGTCTGAAGACGACTTCCGTGGTCTGTCGAACCTGAAATACCTACGTCTGAGTCACTGCGGGCTGCAGAGTGAGAACATCCATCATCAGGCATTCAACTCGTCCAGCTTAATCGAACTGGACCTGTCTTACAACCAACTCATGACCATTCCAACTGTCCCCAACAGCCTGCAGTACCTCTATCTGGAAGCCAACGCAATACAAGGTGAGCAGGAATCACAGAGATTCCATTTATACTGATAAGTGACTGTCACCATGTGCATAGAATTTGCGTCTCAGTTCAAGAAAAATCTTCCAAAAAGGAGAGTGGTGTATTTTTTAAAGCTGGTCCACATATGAGCCCAGAAGGATCTCTGGTCGATCAGCGACCAGTCGGCGTTAGTGGGGAATAATGGAGTGAAGAGAGGAAAGGCTAAACAGACAAAAACAGGCTGGACCGAATAAGGGTTAAGTTTGGAGTGAGCTTTGTTTGCCAAAGAAAAGAGAATATTGGTATGAAAACATCTGCGATGTTATTTGAGGCTGAACTGCCAGATTATCCAGAAGCACACACTGTTCCTCTTTCCACTCTAGCTCTTTCTGCATCACTGTGTCAGCTCTAGAAAGCATTTATCAGCTTGGCGCCAAAGCTGATCATTGAATGTGCGAGAGAATAACCAGTTGAGACTTGTGTGCCTGCATTTTTATACACTCGACGGTGTAAAGTTAATCCATCAGAAAATGTTATTTACTTTTACCCTTTCTGCCCCCAAGAGTTCAACATGACCAGTTTCTGTAGAGAAGTGGGACCTCTGTCTTTTTCCTGGTTGAAGATTCTTCGACTGGATGGGAACAAGCTGTCGGCCCAACATCTGCCCAGAGACTGGGCCTTTTGCCTGCGGGTCATACAAACACTACTCATCTGATCGTACGTCGAGGGAAAGTTTGAATAAACACGATTGGTGTTGTGATGTGTTAAGAGTTGTAGGCTAGACTGATTCATTTTTTGTGGGTTCACTTTTGTTCCAGATGCAGCTAAATTGCCACATCTTTTGTTCTCAGAATAATCTTGGTGTTTTACCCTTTAGAGTCTAAAGTTTTCTAAAGTAACCTATGTTCTGTCTCTTAAAACCAACATTCAAGCTTTTCTAGCTTTTATTCTGATGTTTTTGCTGCTCTGAATTCGGTTAAAAAATGTATTCCTGCATGTGATCACAGGTATGGAAAAACGATTTGCGAGAACATAAGCATGGAAATGGGTTAAATAGACTAATATATTTGGATTAAGGGACATAAATAAAACAAGGTAATATGTTTATCCAGTTTAACTTCTGCATTTCCAAAAAGCTTATTTCCAATAATTCTAATACCAACTGGTCTTTTACCTTTTTAGGTATTTCCTCTTTGTTATTCTTCTGTCAATTACATGATGGACATGCAGAGATTTAGTTCATATTAAAACCTTCCATGATGGCAAATACATTAACCATTACATTTCAGAGGGGCAGGGGCTACTCTCAACAGGAGAAACACAAATTCAGAGAAGCAGCGGACCAGTAGACAAAATTGATCCGCAATTTAAAAGAATCCAGCTTCAAGAAATACTGTGAATAAAAATGTAAACTACACGTTGAATTCATTCTACCAGAATGCAGGATTAGCATTTGACATTTGCATGGAAATGCTTTTTCCCCAATTCAACATTGTATGAAAATCCCCAACACACTATTCACAATGGATGAGTTGTACAAAGGGACATGTTGTAATCTTAATTTACACTGTACACTAGTAATATACATAGCCAAATCACCCTGGATTATAATGTTTGTGACACTATGATAAGTGTAAGTCTTTAACATCCACTCACACACTATATTCTGACATTGCGCTTTATACACCACTTCCTGATATTTTTTAAGAATATGGCCCAAAAAAATTGACCGTATCATTAATGGCGCATCAGGGAGGGACTAAAATATCTTTTTTTTTTTTTCATGAGTTTATGTCCTTTGTTTTAACTAATCTAATTACATGTTCTTAATACAAACACTGTGTGTAACCATGGTCCCTTGAACAATAGAAGACTGAAAAAAAAATCTGGCTCAATCCACTTCAAAAAACAGTTGAAAACAAATGCTTCATCGGCTCCACCACGACAGGCCGTATGTTCACTTTCACAAAATGAAAGAAACAATCTCGTCGTGTTTATTTTCTCTTCCTGGAAGCTTCAAAAAGAAATGAATGAAACAGCCATTTCCATTCCTCTTTCACAGAGCAGTTTGATGGTCACATGGTGACCGGGCAAAGTTGCGTTGTAAAGAGCATAAAATATTGTTTAATTTTGAAAAGAATATACTAGATAATGTAAACATGTTACATAGTGCTACTTTAAGAGAGTAAATTCCTATTTTTATTGATTGCTCTCTTACATATCACCGGACAGAAATTGCTTTTGCAATATTCATTGGGCATTTTTTTTACCATAAAAATATTTAAATGCCAAACAAGGGGCCTTAATATCCATGTACTATGATCCAGTAGTTGACCAGTGTTGTGTGCGTACAATGTGTACAGGGTTTACTGTAATGTCTGTGTAGAACATCTCTCTGCCATGTTAATTCTAATGTGAAAGAGTCTTTAGACCTGATTCTTCGGAAATTAAGAAACGGCCATAAAGAAACTATGAGGTTATTTGTTTAAACGCAGGGAAATTAAATGTTATCCTAAATAAACCCTTCAGCATATTAGCGTACAAACAGGAGCCTGTCCTGCTCTGCCTCTAAAACCAAGGTGAGGCATTAACTGTTGCATGTTTTTAGCACAGGGCTTATGATTAGATCATGATGGGATCACAAAAGCGGTCATAAAACGGTGGTAAAAACCACCATTTGGGCGTCTGGCATATATAGCGCTCCACTCCCTATGATCTCCTCAAAGAACAATCTTGTATACGTGGATATTGCTGCTGCACATTTTGCCATGATCTCATAGTTTATCTTTTTAGCTACAAATGTTCAGTAAGGAACGGACACAGCAACACACAACAGCTGTCCATGAGATCTACTAGAAGTAATAATACTGATTAGGATTACCATAAAAACACTGAAATTAAGTGATCAATGTAATCAGGTATGTTGTTGGACGAACAAAGTTAACATTCATTAGAACCATATATGTGACTGAGTCATCACTCAATAGCCATTGTTTTTTGTTTTCTTTATTGAAACACAAACATACTTTTTTTTCCTTCTTCTATGAGATTTTTTATAGACTTTTATAGTTTAAACAGCAAAGATTAAACTTGAGATGAGGGGGATGACATGGTGTACAATACAAAAAACACAAACATCTACTTTTAGGAAACAATTTAGCCTTTCTGTCAACATGATCTTGTTGTTTATAAAAATGAACGTTTCGTTCTCGACTTCAGTACCGGTTATTTCAGGTCAATAGGAAACTTTCTGTATTTACCAGTAGCTATTTGTTCCAACAGTAGGATCAGAAATGCTGTTTTCAATCAGAGAAAAGGTGAGAGACTCAGTCAGGAATGTCTTGCAATTTTTATCTGTCTATTATTAAAGTTCAAGGTATCCATCTGGATCCACAAATCTTTTGAAGTATTCCTTATTCTTCCTTGTGGATCGTGTGGGTTGTGCCATCAAATTCCAAAATGTTGAAGACACCTATTTACTTACTTACACTCTTTCTGAATTTCTTTCCGATTCTAATTAAATTTTGTATTAACAACAATGATGAGATTTCAAATGCCTGAAAATCGAATGAATTTGGGTTCTTTTAGCTTTAAAACATTTTTAAATAAAAAAGCAGTGTACTGTGTTATTTGTGAGTCTGTTTTTCCTCCAGTGAGATGAAATCCACCAGCATACTTTCCAGGTGACACCATGTCCTGCTAATGCAAGGAGCAGCCAGTGTGATCGTCTGATGCAACGTCTGGAGCAACAATCAGTGCAGACAGAAGTCACTCTAACCAAGAGATTTAACCTTAAAATGATGACTTGTCTGAGGAACATTTGAAGTCTCTGTGGGTGCATTCATAAATGTATCATGGACAGATCAGACTCCACATTGTCTCCTGTACATTTGAAGTGCTGAGCTCAGTTTAAATATGCTGGTCGCACATCAAAACATACATTTTATCCCTCAATAGATCAGACACTGCGGTCGACCTTAGATGTCCTCAAAAAAAATAAACATTTTCAGCCACAAAAATGGCTCAACATTCCACAGAGTCACAGCCGTAGAGCTCTGTGATAGAGTTTGAATTATGGCAGCAACAATGCTTCTGGATTAGGGGTTGGACAGCTTTGAAATATGTAGACTTGTGTCTCCAGATTTTAAGAAGATACAGATGAAGATTTACAGATGACAGGTACGTTAGCGCTTGTGCAGAGAGATGATGTTTCAATGTGTTTGAAAGAATCAATGTTGTGCGAATCAGAAATTCAAGTTAATTTGATTCTATTTAATTTTTAGATTGACTTCCACGACTTGAATCACTTATTAACAATGTATTTGCTTGTTTACGAAAAAAAACACAATTGGTTCTCAATTAAAGTATCTAAAAAGCCTTTAAAAAAAAAGAGGTAGATACAATAGTTGATTCTGGATTTTGTTCTGTTTCCATTCATTTAAATTCAAAATAATTGTTTCACTTAACTGAGGCAGTGAAGTCATGTTTCACTTGTTCGCTCACATCATAATTAAACTTGGGAAATTAATAAATTGCTTTACAGCAGAGAAGAGGAGTTACTATTTCCATTATATAATAATGTGACAAGAGGAAACATTATTATATAACGGCAAGACATTGTGAGGAACCATCAGGCTAAAAGACAGAAGAGAAAGAGTCTTAAAATCATGAAACGTTAAAAAAGTAAAAAGGAAAGACATGAGGAAAATATAGCTGAAAGCGTATAAATCATAACACAGGACAGGGGTGTCAGCATACAATTTAAATTTAAATATGAATTTGTATTAAAGAGACTAACACGATTAGATATTTTTTAAATATAGTCTGTCTTATTGTTATTAGTCTTTCTCATATTAAATGTTGGAGTCGAAAAAAGCCTATATTAAAACCAACAAATTGCAGTGTTTGAGAATAAAGGTTTTGCTTTTCACCATAAGAAATCGATTTTCTCCTTAAAGCAACAATTTCAGTTTTAATCTGTTGTGGGCGACAACAAGTGAAAGAAGAAAAAAGTCAAAACACAAACTTAAATCACAAAAAAAATGAAATTGAACAGTATACTGTTTATTAAGAGTCTAATGATGTTAAATAAATTATAATAATGAATATATATATATATATATATATATGATTAACTACTGTTGAAAATATTGATTGTTGTTAACGTAAACTTGTGCACGTAAACAAAAATATGTACAGAAAAACCTTCCATTGTACTGAAACTGATAAAAAGGATGAGACGAGAAATGGATAAAATAAGTTGTCAGTCCGAAACATTTCTAAATCGTGACCCAGGAGAACTAACAGTGGCTTAAAATCTCTGTGATCCAAACAGAAAAAGTGTTTGTTTGCATGTTACTATTTTGAACAGGCTCGTGACTCTCATTGTTTCTGCTCACGGAACGCTGACCTAATCTCTTCACACGGCTCGCTCACATGTGGTGCTGGAGCCGCTGCTCTAAATGACTCAGCAGAATCATAACACCCGGGTTTGGACCTCCCGGTTGAGTGGAGAGAGCTCTGGCTGGGGGAACTTGCGGTTCTGGGAAGATGAACAAGGAAGTTGTGACGGGCAACATTTACAAGACTGCACACAAGCATAAGTGTGCGGAGAATGTCTCATCGTTTCCCATAGAAATATACTGTTGAATAATCCTGCGGTAGTTTCAATAAGTCGCTGATCCACGTAACACTGAAAGAAAGAACATACCAATACTCACATGCAGCCATAAATGGGTATGAATCATTTATTTAATAGTAGTTTAAACAATAAATGTCAGGGAGTTTTTCAAAATAGTTTTGATGAGTGAAAAAATTATTGTTTAAAAAAAAAATGGAATGTGGAGAATGACAGCTGAAGCCATAAAATGCTTTCTGGAAAAGACTTACAGATGGTAGAAAACTTTCATCGTTTCATTCCTATGAAAGAAAAACATCTCAAAAGTAACTTATATCCTTAGCTGTTACAACGTGATGTTGTGTTTCTGAACAATATTTTTGTTTGATTTAACGCAATTTTATGTCTTTTCCCATTTGTGTCCAATCGACCAAAGTCATCACCGACAAATGAAAAAAAAAGTCTTCAGATGCGCACTAAAGTAAAACCACACTTGTTCAAACAAGACTGAAGAAAGAACACAATTACTTGAAGGACAACACAAAATGTATTAGCGTTTTAATATATAAGAGAGACATTTATTTAAAGTGTTTACGTCAATAATTTACCACAGTAATAAAAGTAGAATCGTGAAAGTGCTGCACTGGTTTTATTGTCTTAAAAGGTCTTCATAAAACTTAGATTTGTCTGATGTTTGTGTTCATATTTATTGTCATGCAATCTGATTTGGCCCCTTCACTGTGATGTGCAGGGGCGTTGTCAAGGCTACTAATGTGCTATTCAGCATGAACTGAGGCACATTTCTAATGCAACATAAAGTAAGATTTAAAGATTAGTTTTATTAACTGAATCCCTTTTCGGTCTCTTGAATTAAAAGCCCCAGAATTAGCTTTAAATGGAACCGTTAGCTTGAACGTTTGCAAAAGGATTATTAATTAGAAATTCATTAATAATAAACAAGATTCTCTTGACAAGACAAATATATAAATAAAAATGAAATCCTTGAAAACTTGAAGGTCAGTTTTGTTTTGATTATTACCAGGAGACGCCCCGCCTTGAGTCTGGTTCTGCTCGAGGTTTCTGCCTGTTTAAAAAAGATGGTTTTATTGCCAGTGTCACTCATTGTGATTCAGATAGGACTTGTTTTTTCTTTTCTCTTATATATTGTTATTTCAACTGAAAAGATAACTTTGTAATGATTTGAAACTTTAAATAAAATTTCATAAATATGGAATAGCAGGTCTAAAGTGTCCTGTTTTTAACTCTCTCATGCATGTTTGTTCAAAGACAGCTTTTGTTCAAGCTTTACATTTAAATCAACTCAATACATTTGTACATATAATGAGGCTGGTTTTGTAAATAAATTAACTAGATGCTACATTGACTTTGACTTCTGCTTTAATTTGATGATGAAAGACATGATTGTTGAATAACGATGTGCAGGCTTTTGTTAAACATTGTTTTGTGGTGTGTGTCACTGGAGTACAAATATGAAAGAGGGACTGGAGATCTGTCTTGATGCATTCCAACTTCATCGGACTCATATGTAGAACACATGTTCTCACTGCAGTTCGATTCTGAAGCGCGTGGAAATCTTTTCTGCCATGATCTGAATCCTGACCTCAAACTTCTTTTATTTTCAATCGCCTAGTGATCCAACTCAATATCAGGGAATCCTTGTTGTTTGATGCATAAAACATCAGATTCAGGCAACACTGGGAAACTTGGTAAGAACTTAAATCGAGAGTCAGATGACTCAAGAGTGTTGATCTGAAAACACACTGTGTGTGAGTCACTGGGCGTTATTTCATCTCATATCTGGCTGCTTGTCAACAACTGGACTGAATCAACTTGTGAATGAACAAGCATGGAACACTCTTGAAGTACACGAGCTACAAGTATGTTGAGATGTACAGTTTACAACAAGACAGCAGTAATGCTTTAACTTAAAAGTTGAAATTCTAACCAAGACGTGAGAGATTCTGCATTGAGGTCAATGTCTTCATAATAATTGTAGATATCTAGTATCAAGAGGCAGGTTTGTAATGTTTCAGTTGTACTTTTAGTGGTGGATCTCATGTTTACGTCACAAATACAACTTCACAATGTGTCTGTAAGACACAAAAAAAACAAACACAACCTTCTTAAAGGTGCTCGTTGATTTACACGGAATATATATATATATTTTTTGGATAAAATAAGACATTATTAGCATGTGTGTATTTAAAGTCCCTACCAATGTCATCTTATTTCCTGACAGGACGAATGTTGCAGGACACACAAAGACACACAACCATTCTCACACACACACACTCCTACCTACGGACATTTCCAAGATCACAATAAACCTCTGTATGTTTTTGGACTGTGGGAGGAAATCGGAGTGCCTAGAGTAAACCTACGCAACACGGGGGAACATACAAACTCCATAAAGAAAGCTCACAAGTTGGCTAACTCCTGACCTGGAAGCAAACCGACAACCTTCTTTCTGTGAGGTGATCGCACTAACCACTGCGCCACCGCGCGCTCATCTTATATCCTCATGTTTTAAATGTAGACTTTAAATAATCTTCCACGGTGATATTAGCGCTGCATGTGCCAGCAGTGTTGCAGTTATCAAGTACACCCTATCTTGATCACAAATATGGTCAGATTATTTTTCCACTGATGAAAAACATGACACAAACTTTGAAACCTTTAAAAACCACTCCGGGACCTATTGACAGCACAGAATATTGTTAGCAAGTTTTCATGTATGTTTACTATATGTGTACATGTAGTTTTTTTCTCTTGATCTTGATCATGGTCTTGACTTGGTTGGTCTTGGTCTCGGCTCATGCGATCTTGACTACAAGTTTGTTATTTACACACATAGAATGAAAAAGGGCGACTCAGCACTAGGGAAGGACATGGGCTTCCAAGATTGAAGACAAATTAACAGCATGTGCTTTTTACTTGGCGGCATACCTTCTTGAAAATCAGTTCTTGGCTTTTTTTTTTATCAATATTGTTCTTGGATGACATGAAAGATTTTTCCAAAACAAAAATGAAATGATTGGCTATAATTGTGATAAGATTGTGTCATTCACTTTACCTCAAATACCCTCTATCACATCAGCTGATGTATATTAACCTGTTGTCAGTCCGACAAATCATTCTGTAAATGACAGAAATCCTGGGAAGGATTCCATTATGATTATCAAAGATTCTGGACCAGTGCCTGTATCTCCGTCCATCTGTTTGAAAAACATCTGCTGCACTCTTACAGCAAAAGTTATGAGTTTCCTGTAGTTAAATCCAAAGTGAGCTCCTGTATATATCACCTGAAGAGAATCTCTAGAATCTTTAGAGTCCAGAGGAGCTTCAAAAAAGATAAAAATCACGTCTTTGTATCTGAGCACGGCAGACAGAAACATTCCTTGCATCCTGTTTTCACGAGTGAAGGCAAATCCTACATTTGTCAAGCATTAGATACTCTAATTGAAACCATTTCTTGTGCATGTGTTGCAGATGCAGGCTAGGACTAGCATGACCAATTACATTTCATAGAGGGCTACGTTATAAACTGCATGATGATCAAGTCCTCAGCTGAGCCTTCACCTCAGCCATCACTCTCAAACACAAATATATAATATATATAATATATACTGTATATAATAAAAATTCTGAAGCAAGAATTCTTTGGAAAAATGTACTCATTTTCTGACTGGAAAAACTTTGTTTTAAAATGTTTGTTTAACTTTAATTGATGAAGTTGGCCTAGTGTTTTTTATTAGTTGTATTTTTTTTATGAAAGGCTACCTTAAAGGCAATGCCAAAAAGCATGCATTAAAGTCACTCTGGGCCATTTCCATTTAAATCTTCCCCTCTAATCACTCTGCAGGTGACCCTCAAGTTTACCCTTACTCTTCAAACTAAAGTACCTTTGACCTTTCCACAGCTTGACGAAGTCCTGGTCGGTAGTGATGGTCTGATGAAGCTTCATGAAGCAGTGTCATAATTTTCAGAGTCCACTAGATGGCGGTCTCTCTACTATTAAAACTGATGGCCCCACTGACAGCAACATGATGTTGTTTCATGAAGCTTCATCAGCCAATCACTACTGGTCAGGTCTTGATCTCAATGGAGACAAATCATCGTAATTGGTTAAAAAAAAAAGGTTTTATACAATATAATTCATCACTGTGAATCTCCTGTCATGATTTGTTGAATTCAATCAAGAAGGTGAGAAAATGTATTTCAGGAACTATAATCCATTAACTGTTTGTAAAATAAACTTATGCATTTGCATTTGGTTTATGTCTTCATTTTAGGGGCTGGTTTGAAGGCGTTAAAGTCCCTAACTGTTCCCCCTGGTGTGAAATAAACTCATTTTTATTTGTATTTCTTTTATCTCTTATACATTGTTTTTCATTATAAGCCATACTATAACTATGGAAAAGATATTTCATTATATCATGAAGCCATTTATTTCCATAAATCACATACAAGTCATAAATAAGGTTATTTAGAGGGATCAGAACTCTTCGCCGAAAAAGAAAATTCCATCCTTGAACGAATAACTTCAACAGGCTATAATGGGAATTACATTTTAAAAATATATTAAAAAACATCAGCATAATTAAAATAGATTTCTGATTTTTATGGTTTTAGTTTTGCTCTCATCTTATGAGTAAAAGGGCCACACAAAGCAACACCTAACCCAAGTATTGGTGAGCCCAGAGCACTTTCACCCTCACAACCTGGGTTCGATTCCCATTCTATGGAACTTCCAAACACATTCAATGAATCGATGAAGTTATTAATTTGTACGTACGGTAGGTTTTGTTTTCTAAATGTGAAACAAGCTCATTGACAGAGGATTGTGGAGTTTTATTAAGTTAAGTAAGTAAGTAAGTCATTTTTATTTGTATAGCGCTTTTCCAGACCAGGGTCACAAAGCGCTTAAACAATCAAAACAATATTCAATAAAGTATATATTTTAAAGGGCAAGATAAAACTGATAACACAACAGGAGTTCCAGAAAATCAAGGAAAAGCCTGAACAAATAAAAACGTCTTAAGATGTTTCTTGAAGGAGTCAGTAGATCCATCAAGCGCAAAGAGAGAGAAAGATCGTTCCGCTTAGGAGCAACAGCCTGGAAGGATTTCTCTCCTCTAGTCCTGAACCGTGTGCGAGGAACCATCAGTAGATTCTGATCCACAGACCTCAGAGCCCAAGCTGGGGTATAAGGCTGGATCAGATCAGTGATGTAAGGAGGAGCCTGACCATGAATGAACCAGAATTTTAAAGTTGATCCTGAAAGAAACTGGAAGCCAGTGAAGAGTTTTAAGGATCGTAGAAATGTGAGTTCTTCTACTAGAGCGGGTCAGAATTCTCTCTGCAGAGTTCTGAATCAACTGTAGGCGAGACAACTCCTTCTTGTTAAGGTATTATATAATAATATCATAAATATATGTTTGGTCAATATTTGCAGCATAGTTTACAGGAAGAAAAAAAGTGCACAAAAAGAAGCATGTGACAGTGAAAGCGAGAGCGTGCACGTGCCTCACAAGTGCTGCACTTATGCTCCTGAAGCGCAGCAGCTCACAGTGAAGGAATGCAGGGCACGGAACACACGTCCACCTCATGACTCCCCCGAGACGCATAAAACACACCAATCATGGCGTCACTTCCTCCAGCGCCGACCACAAGACACAGAGCCGGACATCAGTGATCATTCCGTGGTTTACTGCTGCCGAAGGAAGGAGAGATGGTGCTGATGAGAAACACATGACAAGATCGGCATGTCATCATGTAAACAAAAGCAGGGCGGGCGGTCGGGATCCTGCTCTTTTTAGACATTTAGACTTTTAATTATTTTAGTTGAAACTTTTGACTGGCGGATGATTGAGAGAGAAACTGGTCCTTGGGTCGAGCTGGTGGAGGCTTGTAGCCAGGAGAGAAAGAACCACTGTGACCTCCGCAGGGAAAATAGCCAAGAAACAAACCCAAAAAAAAGAAAAGAAAACCAGGCTTGTCAAGAAAGCGGGAGTGAGGGGAGGGTTGGTTGGGGAAAAGGGTGAAACAGAGGAAGAGAGGGAGGGTTGGAAAAGAGGGTGAGGCAGAGAGAAGAAAAGACACAAAACTTGTGGCTTGACAAAAGAGGGCAGGTACCAGAGGCAGGTAAGAGTCTTTATTGTTGTTTACTCGGGGGCGACTGTGCGAGACGTGATTTAAGGGTTAGGGTCGGTGAGGAGAGGCAGAGCGCTGGCAGAGGTGATGGGTTTCTATAGAAACAGGGACCACACCAAGAAGAAAAATACCTGATCTCGCTCTGTGCTTTACATCCTTTAATTCAGAGAAAATATTCTGATGAGGATTTATTCACTTTCAAATTACTAGTTTAGGGCAAAAACATCTCAGACGAACAATTAATAGATTCACCAAATTGAGAATTTGGACAGATTTGGAAGAAATGAACAAAAACAAGTTCAGAATTTTGAAGTGTAGTTCAGTATATTAGTGGTTAAATCGAGTGAAACTTTCTATCAAGTAGCTCACTGTGCAGATGCAGCTCCGGACACACCCACGAAAGAAAATGTTTTGGCAATAATGTAACATCGGACCAGCAGCTGGTGCAAAGTGTTTCTCCTCCTCTCATAATGTGAACGCTGAGGCTGCTTTTTTTGTATATTCAAACATGTCCTATGAAGAGAAAGTTGGAAGGTTTTTGATGCAATAAAGCAGCACATTTATTGACTATACAATAGAAATAAAGAGCTCTTAAAAGTTATTTTTCAAGTTTGATTATGTTGATTTAACACAAGTAACATGATATTTTTACTTTTCTTCTTACTCTCTAGTGATAGCAATAATTCAACTGCACCTTTTAACTGCATTTAAGATTTTTTTATAGTGAAATGTTGATCAATTTTACCAGATTTCATCCTTAAACCTTGTCTTCTGATGCCTTCTTTAACCCTTGTGTTATCTCAGGGTCAAGTTGAACGACCTCCATCACTGCATATGTATTTATGAAAGTCATACACTTAACCGTACTCAATGTTTGTTGTTTGGAGTCATTTTTCCATCCTTGGATGGCGGGCCGAGGAATATATTACTACTCTAAAAATTTCAAATGTTGTTCGGCCCACAACTTTTATTAAAATATTCTCCCACTCGCATGACTGAGTTTGACGCTGGTGCCTTGAAGGCATCTCTGCAGGTGTGAACATTGAGATTGACATATTCATTAACTTTATTATTTGGGAGCGTCGTGAAGACAGTTTCTGATGATGGCAAGTCTTACATTTGTAAGTGAAATGACTGAGAATAAATTATCTGGTTTAGTTCTAAATGATGATATTGTTGAAACTTGTCCTTCTTAAATCACAATTATATCCCTTTATTCCCTTCAGACTTCATCAAAACTCTCTCCGTCGTGTAAATACACTTCAGTCGAAAGAAGCTCAGTCAAGGAAGTTTACTCAGCAAGTCTCTCAAAACAAGGAAAGGATGATGATTTGAGTTGGTTTTTGGACAAACAGGATGTCTCCAAAGTTGGAAATTAAGACAACATGGAAATAAAGAGCTGCCTTAGAATACGAACGTAGGCCCCGGAGGTTCTGAATGACATGGAGGGGAAAGGGGGTTTAAGCCAAGGAACCTCATCAGGGAACAGTCAGTGTTTATTTGGTTAAGACACACCAGATTCTGCCTTTAAGCTTTAAGCTTCCGAGGCGTCCTTGACCACAGAGATGACTCTTTGAAGGCAAAGGATTCTGGTGAGAAATCTAAAATCTGCTTATTATTTTTGGGACATGACACACTGTAGTGAATGATTAGTATTTTATGGCCACAAATGTAAATCCCACACGTACAAACGTAGTTTGATTACTTAACAAGTCACTGCGAAAAAAGGAAAATTGTATTTTGTAGTCTTAATTCAATACTTGTTTCAAATGTTTCGGTTTTAGGGCCAAATGTACTCAGATACACTCCAGTAAAATGAAGGTGATTGAAGTGTGTCTAATGAGGAAACTACAACTATTGTCTTAAACTTACTGTGAACTGAAAAATGAGTGCAAAGGACAATGGGAATGAGTCAAAGTTTTTAAATGGCTTCCTTGTACTGAAGCTGTGTTCTTAATTTAAGGTACATATATTGATGTTATTCAAGTTGTATTAGATTGTATTAACATTGTTCATTAATGTTACGTAACATATAAAGCACATCAGAGCATTCAAACAAAAAGGAAGATATCAGAAAGCAAAATACTTTATCTCCATCTTATCCTTAACCCTTGGGTTACGTCAGGGTCAAAATGACCGGAAGGCCCGAAAACAAATGCGTTTGTGTTATGCATTGTGTAGTCTCTCTGGGTCAAGGCTAACAACCTCCCTGGCTTCCATAAATACATATGCGGTGGTGGAGGTTGTTGGTGTACCACAAACAAATTTGTTTTCGGGCTTTCGGGTCACCTTGACCCTGGCATAACAAGCGTTAATAACATTAAAAAAAGTTCACTGTTGGCTCTTCACTGAACAAAAGCATGTTCATGGGTATTAGTTTTTTAAAAACCTTTCTTACTCTGACTCAGCACGGTCAGCTCTTCCTGCCTGGAGTATCATTTATTAGTAATAATCAATATAGTATGCCAGAGCTGCTTCTTTTTAACTCAAAACATGGTCAACCGACGTTTCTAGTTATCTTAACTTAGCCTCTATGACGGCATAATTTAGTATTTTATTGTACTAGAGCAAATCCATGTCTTTTTGATTAAATTCATCATTAAATAACTTTTGATTTATTACTGTTCATTTTCCTTTGCAACGGGGCCTCAACCTACGCTCCCTCCCGGTGCAGCAGGGCTGACAATAGAGCCTTTATTCCTGCACTTCTCTGCTCCTCTCGCTCTTAAGTGCTAATTTCCTGTGTCACTGCTTGAAATCCAGGCCAAGAACGTTTCCACTGAACCTCATGAGCTCACTGAAGAAATACAACACACTGAGGAAATACAACACACTGAAGAAGTACAACACACTGAAGAAATACAACACACTGAAGAAGTACAACATACTGAAGAAATACAACACGCTGAAGAAATACAACACACTGAAGAAGTACAACACACTGAAGAAATACAACACACTGAAGAAGTACAACACACTGAAGAAATACAACACACTGAAGAAGTACAACACACTTAAGAAATACAACACACTGAAGAAATACAACACACTGAAGAAGTACAACACACTGAAGAAGTACAACACACTGAAGAAGTACAACACACTGCAGAAATACAACACACTGAAGAAATACAACACACTGAAGAAGTTTAACACACTGAAGAAGTACAACACACTGAAGAAATACAACACACTGAAGAAATACAACACACTGAAGAAATACAACACACTGAAGAAGTACAACACACTGAAGAAATACAACACACTGAAGAAGTACAACACACTGAAGAAATACAACACACTGAAGAAGTACAACACACTGAAGAAATACAACACACTGAAGAAGTACAACACACTGAAGAAATACAACACACTGAAGAAATACAACACACTGAAGAAATACAACACACTGAAGAAGTACAACACACTGAAGAAGTACAACACACTGAAGAAATACAACACACTGAAGAAGTACAACACACTGAAGAAATACAACACACTGAAGAAGTACAACACACTGAAGAAATACAACACACTGAAGAAGTACAACACACTGAAGAAATACAACACACTGAAGAAGTACAACACACTGAAGAAGTACAACACACTGAAGAAGTACAACACACTGAAGAAATACAACACACTGAAGAAATACAACACACTGAAGAAGTACAACACACTGAAGAAGTACAACACACTGAAGAAATACAACACACTGAAGAAATACAACACACTGAAGAAGTACAACACACTGAAGAAGTACAACACACTAAAGAAATACAACACACTGAAGAAGTACAACACACTAAAGAAGTACAACACACTGAAGAAATACAACTCACTGAAGAAGTACAACACACTGAAGAAGTACAACACACTGAAGAAATACAACACACTGAAGAAATGCAACACACTGAAGAAATACAACACACTGAAGAAGTACAACACACTGAATAAGTAAAACACACTGAAGAAGTACAACACACTGAAGAAGTACATCACACTGAAGAAATACAACACACTGAAGAAATACAACACACTGAAGAAATACAACACACTGAAGAAATACAACACACTGAAGAAATACAACACACTGAATAAGTACAACACACTGAAGAAGTACATCACACTGAAGAAATACAACACACTGAAGAAATACAACACACTGAAGAAATACAACACACTGAAGAAGTACAACACACTGAAGAAGTACAACACACTAAAGAAATACAACACACTGAAGAAGTACAACACACTAAAGAAGTACAACACACTGAAGAAATACAACTCACTGAAGAAGTACATCACACTGAAGAAATACAACACCCTGAAGAAATGCAACACACTGAAGAAATACAACACACTGAAGAAGTACAACACACTGAATAAGTAAAACACACTGAAGAAGTACAACACACTGAAGAAGTACATCACACTGAAGAAATACAACACACTGAAGAAATACAACACACTGAAGAAGTACAACACACTGAAGAAATACAACTCACTGAAGAAGTACAACACACTGAAGAATTACAACACACTGAAGAAATACAACACTGAAGAAATACAACACACTGAAGAAATACAACACACTGAAGAAATACAACACACTGAATAAGTACAACACACTGAAGAAGTACATCACACTGAAGAAATACAACACACTGAAGAAATACAACACACTGAAGAAATACAACACACTGAAGAAATACAACACACTGAAGAAATACAACACACTGAATAAGTACAACTCACTGAAGAAGTACATCACACTGAAGAAATACAACACACTGAAGAAATACAACACACGGAAGAAATACAACACACTGAAGAAATACAACACACTGAATAAGTACAACACACTGAAGAAGTAAAACACACTGAAGAAGTACAACACATTGAAGAAATACAACACACTGAAGAAATACAACACACTGAAGAAATACAACACACTGAATAAGTACAACACACTGAAGAAGTAAAACAACTCACTGAAGAAGTACAACACACTGAAGAAATACAACACACTGAAGAAGTAAAACACACTGAAGAAGTACAACACACTGAAGAAATACAACACACTGAAGAAGTAAAACACACTGAAGAAGTACAACACACTGAAGAAATACAACACACTGAAGAAGTAAAACACACTGAAGAAGTACAACACACTGAAGAAATACAACACACTGAAGAAGTACAACACACTGAAGAAATACAACACACTGAAGAAATACAACACACTGAAGAAGTAAAACACACTGAAGAAATACAACACACTGAAGAAATACAACACACTGAAGAAGTACAACACACTGAAGAAGTACAACACACTGAAGAAATACAACACCCTGAAGACATACAACACACTGAAGAAGTACAACACACTGAAGAAGTACAACACACTAAAGAAATATAACACACTGAAGGAATACAACACACTGAAGAAGTACAACACACTGAAGAAGTACAACACACTGAAGAAGTACAACACACTGAAGAAATACAACACACTGAAGAAATACAACACACTGAAGAAATACAACACACTGAAGAAATATAACACACTGAAGGAATACAACACACTGAAGAAGTACAACACACTGAATAAATATAACACACTGAAGGAATACAACACATTCACCCTTTACTACGACAATTATAAGCTTGTTATTATTTTAAGACTTTTTTCACCCTTTTTCATATTAATTAGGTTTTCATAATCTGTCAGTTAATCAACATTATGACTGACAAGTCATCAAGATAATTATTTATTTAAGATAAATATTTGATATATACATCAGGCATCAGTTTGTATTATTATTCTACGTTGATGAAACTAGCTCGTTATGATGAAGAGGAAACAGCGCCCTCTCGTGGTACAAAACCAGATTAAGCTTTTATTGATGAAAGCTTCCATTCCTTCCTCAAGCAGTATGCTCATAGAAAATATTAAATAAAAGTACCATTTTTATTATTAATGATAAAACAGACACTAACGATTGTACTGTACTGAGATTAAAAGTAACTTTTGGACGGTGTGTAGTGCAAAAAAAAAGGAAACCTTCTTAATCTTGATCTTTTTTTATTAGTTAAACATATCTAAAATGTTGACAAATTTTAATCTTTTTCTTTATTTTAACCAGGTTATTCTTCCAATTATTAACGGGAATCTACTTCAATTTTGTTTTATGTATGATAGTTTTTTTTTACTCTGTAATTATGGTTCAAGATAAAACGATCAATATAAGTTTATATTGATATATGATATATTTATATATATATATAAGTTAATTTTGACATTTATTGACGCCGTATTGATAAGTTAAAAAAAAGTCATGTCTTAAGATGTAAAACTTTTGATGAGGATTTGTGACATCATGTGTCATGTGACAGCAGTGGGTCAGAGGGGGTGTTATTATATGAAGTTGTGGGAGACTTTTCAAGTAACCAGGAAGATAAAACTAGAAACTGAAACAACAAAAGGAATTTACTTGTTCTGTAAAAAAATATATATATAACAGAGGTTTCGCGACATTGCAGTTTCTGTTTCAACACAATAAAAAATCTTATATATTTCAACACGCTGACACGCTCACACGCTAACACGATCACGCGCTAAAACAATGAGATGCACTTTTGCTTCAGGACCATGAAGGCCGGCGCAGGATTGCTCTCTGCATTGGCCCTGTGCCTCCTGGTGGGGCCAGTGTTCACACAGAGGCCCCGGTCTAGGAAGCCCACCAGGCGTCCAGCCACCACCAGGAAGCCAGTCCCCGGCGTGGAACCCCAGGAGCCCACGGACTTCCCTCCGGTGATCCTGGGCCCGGGGTCCATGTTCCCGGACTGTCCTCGAGAATGCTTCTGCTCCCCCAGTTACCCCAACTCCCTGAACTGTGAGAACCGGAACATCCGCTCGATCCCTGTCATCCCGTCCAGGACGCACTACCTGTACCTACAGAACAATTACATTTCGGAAGTGACGGCGGAATCCTTCGTCAACGCCACTGACGTGCGTTGGGTCAACCTGGCCAACAACCGCATTCAGAGAATAGACAAACAGGTCAGCAGTCTGTCACTGAACCCCTCAAACTAGGGTGAGGTTTACCAAGTGTTGTTTCACCTGTGCAGGTGTTTGAGAAGATTCCTTTCCTGCTGTACCTCTACGTTCAACGGAACCAACTCAAGGAGGTTCCTGCGGGTCTCCCAGCGAGCCTGGAGCAGCTGCGTTTGGGAAAGAACAGCATTTCAAAGATCCCTGCTGGTGCTTTTAGTAAAATGGGGAATCTGACCCTCCTTGATCTGTACCACAACCAGGTGACCCCGTTTCTGTTCCTCCTACACCTGACTAAGCAATGAAACAGTGTTTATAAGGTTAAGCAGCAAGGCTGAGCACTTACATTATTTTAGGGGCCACGGTGCATTTTGGGATGTTGTGTTCAACTGTAAAGGACAGAGAGAAAGTGAATGTAGACCAAAAACTATAATTATATTTTAAAGCCCCTCAAATAAAAATCATTAAATAACTATAGATTGAATTTTATTTTAATTTCCTTTTAGTTTATTTTGAGGAAAATAAATACTGACTAACTGTAAAAAGAAAAATGGAGAAAATTAAGCAATTAAACAGAGAACATGACTAATATTTATATTAATATATATATATATATATATATATATATATATATATATATATATATATATTTAACATATCATAAAGCATGAATAAAAAACTAAATTTCATGAGAGAAGACGTTAACAATAGTTTTGATTTCTCACACTATCATGCTCAAGAGCCTATTCGTTTTTATATAATAATTATATAATCCAAACGCCTGGTTTATGTAACGACATGTTCGTAGTATTGCGCCCTCTGGTGGCATTCTCTAGTATAAAATTTTTAAAGCAGATTTTGGCGTACGAAGGAGGAAAATGTTCTTAAGATCAACCGTTAAGTTATTTTGAACGTATGCACCAGTCACACAATTATTTTTCGTTGATGCCATGTTTTACAGAGAGATTTTTTTTTAACACCTACATCAACTTGTGTTTTATTGTTTTTTTGTTTTTTTTCTAAACGTATAATAACGTAATTTGACAAATAGGTTGAATTATTGCAACTTCATTGTATGTGTTGTTGGAATAAACAAATAAAAAGTATATACTTTTTATGAGCTTAAACAAAAAGACAGAAATTGTTTCCTGATGTAGACGTTCAACTCTCCGGCTCGTAGATAAAAACACAATCATTTTAACACATTTTTATACAATTGAAAATGAAAATATTATATATATTTGATTTTTCTCAAATGATTCCCACACTTTTGTATTTACTGTTGATTTTAAAAAAAAATTCCGGAATCTGTGACATTTATTTCCCTACATACAATGGGAGTGTCATTAGAAAATGTATAATGATAAAATGTATATGAAATAACCTTGAACGTAGTAATAAACTATTGTAAATATTGTATCATCATTGACAATAACTAGTTGAAGGTTGAGAGAAGTGCAATAAACACAACACTTTGGCCTTTGGAAGAGTTTATTAATTAATGCTGTCGCTTAGTAATCTTTGTAACATCACAGCGCCCCCCGTTGGTGTGGAGGTTAACTGATAATGGTTTCGTATCTTCCAGTTAAGTGACAGCGATCTCGGGAAGAACACGTTCAAGGACCTGACCAGTCTTATGCAGCTCAACCTGGCTCACAATATTCTGAAAAAGATGCCTGCTGGAGTTCCAAACGGCCTCATGCAGCTTTTCCTGGACAGAAACCGCATCGATGACATTCCAAAGCAAGTGGACGCTCCATCTCCCTCCATTTATAGACTCACAGAAATGTTTCATTTTCTTGTTGTTGTTGCAGGGACTACTTTGAAAGTTTCCTGCACCTGGCCTTCCTGAGGCTGAACCACAACCAGCTGAACGATAAAGGAGTCCCCAAAGCAGTGTTCAACATCTCCACCCTGCTGGACCTGCAGCTGTCCCACAACCAGCTGGCTCACGTCCCTCTGTTCAGCAGCCACCTGGAGCAGCTGCACCTGGACCACAACAAGATCGAAGGTTCTCCATCACACCTTCACTTTAGATCTTTACATCGTCCATCGTTGAGTTGGATTCAAAGAATCAAAGTAGATTCATGTTTAATGTTTAAAGACATATATATGTCCAGTGAGTGTAAAACTGATGTCCATGTAAAGCAATTTGATGATGGAGATCATTTAGACAGGGAGGTGCGGTCAGGGTAGGCAGGTGAGGCAGTGCCTCACCTCTCAATGCGCAATCCATCACAAACTGTGTTGATACATGCAATTGACTCGCGCCGGTTGCATTATCTCTGAATGTCGCCAATATAATGTTCACAGATAGGTTTATTTGCCTTGATTTCCACAGTCTGGCTGATGTCTTTAACCATTAAAGTTTAATGTTTGTCAGGAAATACAACTGCAGCGAAAAGGCAAAGTTGGAGGCACATGCTAATGAGCCTCTACAAACTATGTCACATCTACATTGAGGCGGAGAGACTTTTAAAACTAAAGGAAATAAGGACTTTTACAACAAAGTAACAGAGGTTTGTGTGGCGAAGGAAAAGCACATGGACTTTATTTACAGATTAAAATTAAGACCAGGAACAGTTTTAATTTCATTATATCATTATAAAAAAGAGATAAGACTAAGAAAAACACAATAGAATATTAAAAACTACACTTTGGCATTAAATTTGGCAAAAAATTCTCACACTTATATTGACCCATTTAATACTCAATATTTATCTTTTCACCATAATAAACATTGTTACGGTTTGTTTAAATCTAGCTAATCACGGAAAGCCTGATGCAATGTTAACCAATCAGAAGCAACAAAAGGCATCCGTTATTACAGCATCACTTCTCTATCGTCGCTCGGGATTCTTCACTCTTGAGCCAAACTTTAATCTGAGTTCTCGCTAAACTTTACGGTAAATTCCCCAAACGCTATTTAATTAAATTAAATTAATTGAATAAACGCTCAGCTTTCAAATTAAGAGCATTAAATCAGCCGCGTCTTCCTTGTAATCCTTTATTATCAAGGTCGTACTATATACTGGTTTAATCCAAGTTTACTTATCCTTTTTTAATTATTTATTAGTTTATTTATTTCATCTATATCTATTGATTGTTTAAAGCGAATTCAGATGTTCAGTTCAATTGAAAGGTCTCAGATCATTAAATATGGTTAAAAATAGAATTTTAAATACATTGAAGTAAAACATTATATGTCAGCTATGACTCTTATGTCAATGTCAAAGATGACAGGTTTATGAAGCTATAAATTAATAATTATCCACAATCGATAACTGCCATAGATCTAGAGGATGTAGACTAACGTCCCACAAAATATCACAACAACTCAATATAGACTTTTGGTGAAATATATATATACCTGTATATATACTTGTAAATCTGGATTGTTTTTATTTTAATTTTTTCAATTAAATATATAACGTATTTAATTAATTATTATTATTATTTATACCTTGAGGATATTGACGCGCTAAAATAAAAATGTTTTTATATTAAGATTAATTTTGTTTATTCTATCAGATGTCATTATAATCACTTTTAACTGATTTATTCAGTAACTTTTCATTCACGTGTATAATGATAAGAAATATGAAGGGAAAACTCCTGCTGAGAATAAAAATGTAAAAATAATCACGAGGTCAAGCCACAGTAGGGACTCTGACTCAGGTTTTATAAACAGGTTTTACTGCCGTGTTACAGGTACTTTACCAAGACGTATGGATTTTACATCCAGAAAGTTCAAAGGAGTCGAACCATATATTAATCACGTCTTGCTAGAACTATTCATGGTATGTGACTAAACCGAGCAGGTATTCGGAGGTAACAAGCTGTAGAAAAGGGGGCTTCACCTCAGTGATTTACGAGCAGGGGTTCTCCACCTGTCACACCGGGTTCGGGTCCGGCTCTGGAGTGATCTCACCTCTTCTGCTCGCAGGCATCAACGGCACTCTTATCTGCCCCACCAACCTGCTGGCCGACGCCGGCGACAACAGTCTGGTGCCGAAGCTCAGGTAGGTTCGCGTCATCATGCCTTGGCACGAGTAGAAGGTATTTTGCAGGAAACACATTAGAGCCGGTGAGAGGAAGTGAGAGGGAAGACAGACACAAAAGATTTGGTTTTTTTGTCATTGTCTCAGGTACCTGCGCTTGGACGGAAACCACATCAGCCCGCCCATCCCTCTGGACGTCATCATGTGCTTCAGACAGCTCCACTCCATCGTCATTTAGGAGAAGCAAGGCCCCGGAGGCGCAAACGTACGCACACTTCCTCCTTGTCTGGGTTCACACAGATCTTCTCTCCCGCCGTGGTTAAAAACACGCAGACGACTGATTCCAATATTCCTCTTTTTTTTGAGCGAACGTGAAGAATGATGAAAAAAAAAAAAAAAAGGCCTTGAATTCCAGCACGGTGACACTATACATGGTCTTTGGATGAGCTCAAGCAACCGTTTGAACCGGTTTGAAGTCGTCTAAAAGTGCCCTCAGGCTCACGATTATTACGATGTTTAAGTATGTAGTATCAGTGTATAAAGATCTGTACAATATTGGGAAATAAACGTTCTCTTTCATCACTTTATTCTGCTGCCGGTGTCAGACTCTCAGATGTTTTATCTTTGCTTTTACATTCATTCTCATTATGTAAGACACAGATCATCTTCAATAGTACATCAGAAAAACAATGATGACTATAAAAGATTATGAATGAAACTATAAATATTATATTTTTAATTGTGACCCATTTGCCCCAATTGGGGCCTAATACCTGTTCCTGGTTCATCTGTGAAGAATATTTATATCAACACAATCTCTGTAGTCAGATTATTACTGTCTGATATATATATATATATATATATATATATATATATATATATATATATATATATATATATATATATATATATAAATCTGATTTTCCCCAAAGTAAAATAAATCTGTGACAAGTCAAGACGCTTGTTTAGTTTAAAAAACTGTAAACTAGTGAAAATGAGTTGTTTCTGGGTCAAGGTGACCCGAACGACTGAAAACAAATGTGTTTGTTGTATCCCTTGAGTTGTTTCTGGGTCAAGGTGACCTGACGGACTGAAAATAAAGGTGTTTGTTGTATCCCTTAAAAGGTGTCTCTGGGTCAAGGTGACCCGAAGGACTGAAAACAACTGTGTTTGTTGTATCCCTTGAGTTGTTTCTGGGTCAAGGTGACTCAAAGGCCCGAAAACAAATGGGTTTGTTGTATCCCTTGAGTTGTTTCTGGGTCAATGTGAACTGAAGGACTGAACAAAAAATGTGTTTATTGTATCCCTTAAGGTGACTCTGGGTCAAGGTGACCCGAAGGACGAAAACAAATGTGTTTGTTGTATCCCTTGAGTTGTTTCTGGGTCAAGGTGACCCAAAGGCCCGAAAATAAATGGGTTTGTTGTATCCCTTGAGTTGTTTCTGGGTCAATGTGACCCGAAGGACTGAAAAAAAATGTGTTTGTTGTATCCCTTAGGTGTCTCTGGGTCAAGGTGACCCGAAGGACTGAAAACAAATGTGTTTGTTGTATCCATTGAGTTGTTTCTGGGTCAATGCGACCTGAAAGACTGAAAACAAATGTGTTTGTTGTATCCCTTAAGGTGTTTCTGGGTCAAGGTGACCCGAAGGACTGAAAACAAATGTGTTTGTTGTATCCATTGAGTTGTTTCTGGGTCAATGTGACCTGAAGGACTGAAAACAAATTTGTTTGTTGTATCCCTTAAGGTGTCTCTGGGTCAAGGTGACCCGAAGGACTGAAAACAAATGTGTTTGTTGTATCCCTTGAGTTGTTTCTGGGTCAAGGTGACCCAAAGGCCCGAAAACAAATGGGTTTGTTGTATCCCTTGAGTTGTTTCTGGGTCAAGGTGACCCGAAGGACTGAAAACAAATGTGTTTGTTGTATCCCTTGAGTTGTTTCTGGGTCAAGGTGACCCAAAGGCCCGAAAACAAATGGGTTTGTTGTATCCCTTGAGTTGTTTCTGGGTCAATGCGACCTGAAAGACTGAAAACAAATGTGTTTGTTGTATCCCTTAAGGTGTCTCTGGGTCAAGGTGACCCGAAGGACTGAAAATAAATGTGTTTGTTGTATCCCTTAAGGTGTCTCTGGGTCAAGGTGACCCGAAGGACTGAAAATAAATGTTTTTGAGGTATCCCTTATGTTGTCACTGGGTCAAGGTGACCCAAAGGCCCGAAAACAAATGTGTTTGTTTTATCCCTTGTGTTGCTTTTGGGTCAAGGTGAATGACCTCCACCACTGTATTTCTGGATGCCAGGGAGGTCGCTCACCTTGACCCACAACACAAGGGACCATATTGTTAGAATAAAACCAGCCCAGGGCTCCGGGCTGATTCAGCATTATGGTGAGATTGACATTATTATTGAGATTCTTAAAATTCAGTTCAATATTAGAAATGACAGGTTTGATATTATATTTGAAATGTAAAGAATGTAGGATGAAATATTAAAAATAAACAAATATACAAAAGGGGTCACAGAAAAAGTATTGTCAATAAGCTAAGATAGAATATATATCATCCAGTTTAAAATGTGCTTAATTAACAATTCAATTGAAATGTAACACTTGACTTTAATAGTTTTAATATTTATATATTACAGACTCTTAAGCGACGACCAGTAGCTAAATAATGTCATTCTTTGTGGAAACGTGCCTGCTTGAGACCTTGGCTCCTGCAAGGGTTTTAGTTAAGAAACACGTTACGAGGGAAGTATAACAGATGTAAATCATTATTTTTACAAGATAAATTATACTATATTTATTTATTCAATAATGAATTTAGGCGCCGCCATAAATAAAATATTGATGAATGAATTTTTTAAGTTTAATATTTGTGGGACTTCACTGACATGATGAAAAAGTCCATGTTCTTAAAAATAGATAAAAATATAAAAAAAATAGATACATTTTACAGTTTTTATATTAAGGAAATCTAAAGTAGATTACAGCTCAAAACAAAAGGCACCCGTTTAAAAAGAAAAATGCAATAGTCATAGTTTCTGTTATAGATTAAAATCTAAAAATAAAATAAATAAACTAATAAACAAAAATATATATTTCAAAAGAGATTGTGTTATAGGCACAAATACGGAGCATACATCTGCCAAGCAGCTTATTCCACAGGGACTAGTTTGGCACAAATTTTTGACCACAATCCAGCAATGATGTTAAATATATCATCAAATATCATCAAAACATTTTTATTTTAACATAGTTCTGAACACACCTGGCCACCTGAGCAGCAGCGGTTAGAAGCCATACAAGTGAAAGACAGAACCTTCAAATAACTAACTCCAGTCCAGGTGGGATTTCTCTCTGGTTGTACAAGTTGTTGTTGGCATATATAAAAGATTTTTGGAAAACTTCTGAAAAGCTTATGTGAACAGATCAGGAAACAAAATAATTAATTCCAGATTGGAGCTCATTGAATCGACAAATTACCTGAAGAGTCCCCGCCCTGGATCAACTGGATGTTCTCACTTTTGTGACGTCACATTAAAAAAAAACCAGAATGGAGTGACGTGCAGAAGCGGAGTCCTAGTAGGGCGGATCACGATCACACCTTCAAAGTCACTACAGGTTAAAGCCGCCATTATTTTTTTTTAATACTTAATACTTTTTTTTGGCTCATTAAATGTTGAAGTGTCACCTCTAAGTCCTCAAAACGACGCTCGTCGATAGAGTTTTCTGAAGTGAAAAAGGTCCACAGGTGTGACGCAACACCTGCTGAGGATGAGTCATGTGAAAGTTACGAAGCAGGTCAGAGTCAGCCAAGAAATGTTTACAACAATTAGCTCAGTGCGCATCAGTGAGGAGGAAACGTGGCCCAGTTCTTTTTGTCTCGCATCACAAATTGGTCGGCAGTTCCTGAGTCTCGCAAGCCACTTCCTCGTCCTGGAAATCAGCACCTGAGAGCAGGTACGCCTGCACCTGCAGAAATCCCCTACTTCCACTATAAGAGCAGGCGGCAGGAGGACATGGAGCACAAACACAGCCTTCCTCAGCCTCACAGGTGAGTCGGTCATAGATGGTGGAGGGATGACTCTTTCATTGACGGTCTTTTCTGATGGGACAACTGTAACATCTTTTTTTGCAGTTGAATTAAATAATAAAGCAGAATTCTACAATTCACGGAGCAAACGAACATATATTTATATTATAGAATACACAAAATATAGATTTATGATGAAATACATTTCATTAAAACATAAATATATTTTTAAATTACAGTAGTAATTTAATCTGGAACCAAGGTTCATCAGATTATTATTATTATTTTATTTTATTTATCATTGTTATTATTATTATTATTAAAAATATATATTATTGTTGTTATTATCATAAGAATAACCTTTTTCTTTTATTAATGGGTTTTTTTTCTTCGTCAAATCAATCT
This sequence comes from Callionymus lyra, assembly GCF_982586985.1. Taxonomy (NCBI): domain Eukaryota; kingdom Metazoa; phylum Chordata; class Actinopteri; order Syngnathiformes; family Callionymidae; genus Callionymus; species Callionymus lyra. The sequence continues at coordinate 20,138,835 of NC_141827.1, forward strand.
ACTTTTGCATTTTCCTTACTTTAATTCTTTTTCACCACTACTAATGGGTTTCTTGGATTTTATCTTATTTTCATATTTTATTGATAATACAGTCATTCACAATATTGTTATTTTTTATTTTAAACAAACAACTAGTAAAGTACTCATTTAATACCACAAACCTATGGGGACAATTTAGATAAAATAACAGTAAAAGACAGAATAACAATGATAGCAATAAATAATAACAACAATAATAATAAAACATTTCATTAATTTTAAATATTTATTTTATATTTATCCACAATGATCTTTTGAAGTCTCCGAATTTAAAACATGTTTATTGAAATAATCTATTAGGAGAAAAATGAAGGCATAATATAATAAACTATATGTGTTTCTTTTTTAAATCTATAATCATAGCTTTTGAAAAAACATCAATAATATATGTTCAATGATAAAAAATCAACAACCATAATTCAATAATTTATTCAATAACAAAAAACAATTTAACTCTTATTTAGTCATAGTTACTTTAGGATTTATTCCATATAATTTTAAGATTGTTTGCTTTTATTTAATTGAATGACGAGATTTATTTGAGGTCCATCTGAACAACAAGTTGTGTGTCTTCAGCCTCGTACCAAAGAGAAAACATGATGAAGATGCTGCTGAGCTGCTCTGTCGTTCTGGTGCTGCTGACCGGCCTGGTGGAGTCTCTGACCCTCACCTTGGGCACGTGCACGGTCAACGTGCACACGCACGAACTTCGCAAACACTACTCTGAACTTCGGTCAAGTGCGGTAAGTGCCGACATACTTTATTAGAAAGCGAAACCGCTCTGGTTCTGCTTTAGATTTTCTTCGCTTAAAGTACCAGAATGACATGGACTCATCAAAACCCTGTGATGTCACATTGCAGATAGAAGGAGATCAGGTGATTGGAGTCAAACTTCTGAACAAATCCTGGGGTCAAAACCTCCAAGTAAGTGTTCAGCATGTAACTTTGCTCATAATGATTATGTAGTAGTAATAGTATGATTTCTAATTTTTGTTTTTTTTTGTCCAGGAAGGACAAAAGTGCTGCTTCATGCGTCTCCTTCTCCGTTTCTACGTGGAGAGAGTCTTCAGCAACTACAAGGCTCCTCTGGCGTCTCAGCAGAGATGCTCCAGCGCTCTGGCCAACGCCTTCGTCAGCATCAGACGAGACATGCACAAATGTGTACGTCACCTTCACACGTGTATTCACGTAGAGAAACATACATGTTTTAATAACACGCGTGTGAATTCCTGCAGCAATGCCACTGTGCTGAGGAGACCTGCCGCACCGTTGACTCTCTGCATGCTGAGTTCACAAAGGTAAGTTTTGCACACTCTTGTGTTAAGAAATATTAGCCATAATTGATCGCATTAGATGCTAATCGTGAAGCGGCAAACTATAAATGAAAATCACACGTTACAGAAAAGCATCTTTCTGATTCTACTTCCTGTTTCCTGTCACAGCTGCAGGTCAAACCTGCTGCTCTGAAGGCCGTCGCGGAGATGGACACCATTCTGGACTGGCTCGATGAATGAAACCACGAAACATCAGTTATTTATTTTATTTATTTGTAAGCGCTACTATTTAATATTTAAAATGATCTTTTCTACTATTTAATGGGGTCGTTCTAGTTTGAATATGCTTGTTTTGGTCGACATCATCCAGACGTGAGTTTCTGTCAGTTGTGTATTATTTTTTCTGTATGTAAAGGAGCTAAAGGGCATGAAAGCTAAACTTGAAGCGAGATATGTTATCTTGTCAATAATTGTGTCCATACACTGGCTTATGAGAGAATGTTTTACCCTCTGTTCAGCTGCTATAGAAGTCTTTCGCTGGTTACAACAAGAGTAAAATGATGTTTTTTTTTGAAAACCATGACACTCACATGTACAAATGTTCCATTGTGTTGTGATATGATAGTTTCTTTTCTAACATTAAAACCATGTTTTTACAAATGTTACTATTTTTCTTACCATCATGTTCTTCATATGTATTTTTAATAAAGTGCTTGAATTAATCTTTTGTTTCTGTTTCTATCCATCCATCCATCCACCCATCCATCCATCCATCCATCCATCCATCCATCCATCCATCCATCCATCCATCCATCTCCATCCATCCATCCATCCATCCATCCATCCATCCATCCATCCATCCATCAATTCGAATCAATTCGAATCAATTCGACTCACTCACTCACTCACTCACTCACTCACTCACTCACTCACTCACTCACTCACTCACTCACTCACTCACTCACTCACTCACTCACTCACTCACTCAATCAATCAATCAATCAATCCATCCATCCATCCATCCATCCATCTACCCATCCACCCATCCATCCATCCATCCATCCATCTATCCATCTACTGACCCATCCATCCATCCATCCATCCACCCATCCATCCATCCATCCATCCATCCATCCATCCATCCATCCATCCATCCATCCATCCATCCATCCATCCATCCATCCATCCATCCATCCATCCATCATCCACCCATCCATCAACTCATCCATCCATCCATCCATCCATCCATCCATCCATCCATCCATCCATCCATCCATCCATCCATCCATCCATCCATCCATCCATCCATCCATCCATCCATCCATCCATCCATCCATCCATCCACCCATCCATCCCCCTAATGTATCTATCCATCTAAAAAAAATATGAAAAGACAGAGTGAGACAGTTTAATTTTAAAATATATAATAAATGCTCAATGATTTTAAATGAAACGATAAGACAACAAGAATCAAATCGTGATACATCAGTTTCTGTTCTCACACTCTGTGGTCTCAAGGACAAGTCTTCCTTGAACCTAAAAAAAAACATTGTTGTGTACCGTTTTAATAAGGAACCAAACCTCGAGAGTCACACACATACGCGTCTTCAATGGGAAAAAGGAAGAGACAATCTAACACGATCACTCAGCAGAAACACCTTTTTAATCATTGGTTTAGAGAACAGTCTCATTTTCTCATAGTCTAGTCGGCAGCACAGGAAGGAGAAAGTCATTGTTGATGGTTATATCGGTAGCATAAGTCGTCCTGACCCTGGAGGTGAAATGAAAGGACGACCAGCAGAGACGGCAACACTGTCTGATCCACGTCATCATTGACATCAGCTGATGCTATCACACATCTGGTTGTTGTTATTAGAAGTCAATGTGGGTCAATCACAGAGAGATTGACCCTGCAGTGTCACTTACTTGGAAGAACTGTCATCAGGAAAAGGGCAGCGCTTTCACATGATAACGCAAACTCGTCAGTTATGACATCCTGGTCGCTGGAAGAATGAAGTTCAGAGAAAGTTTGGGGAAATCACATAAAAAAAGGCAGTTTCAAGGTAACATTTGAGACAAATTATTGTTAAAAAATTGGAAGAATAGCAAATTGATGCTCATAAATCCAGTAATACTGAAACTTAATGTTGTATAAGTAGCTAAATGTCTTATATGTTCATTTAGAAATCTATTTTGTCAACATACCTGGTTTGAAAAATACTGCTAAATTTCAGTATTTTTGAAACCAGGTTTATTGATAAAATAGGTTCTGAGCTTTTTATCAGCCTTACTTCAGCAGTTATATCCTGGATACAATGACAAGGATGTGAATCAGCAACTCTGAGATTTCTGGCTGTACTTGGAAGTAGAATGTAAGCGAATTTTTCCGATCAGTGATGAAACTCAACAGGACATGTCATGAACTCCTCGACACACAGCAACAAGGAGGGATGTTTTAAATATTTACTGATTTGGTTTAATATTGAACAGTCATGACTAATGTAGTAGAACTTTCTAGAAGTTATTTTACTGAAGTTCTTAACTACGTAACTTTGTCTGGGGAGCCAGTCTGGTACAAAGAGATTTTCTTTAGTTACCAGGAAGGTATAAATAACAACAATAGAAACTGACACACGCCTTTATGTGTGGGGTACACAAATGGAAATGAAAAAATGATTTGCAGTTACACAGTTCAGACACTAGGAAAAGTCGAAACAATATTTTAAAAACTTACATATACACTTGATAGAAATAATAATAGTATGTTATAACATCATTATTATGGATAGGTGTCAGGTAAGTAATCTGACTGGAGACCCCGACATTATTTTCCATACAATTAATTGTTTAGTTAATGTGCAAAATATAGTTTAAGTTCATCACTTTTGTGTTAAAAGGTCACAAAATCAAAAAAACAAATAAATAGTAGTAACCACACTGAAACACTTAATACTGGATTTCAGCTTTGATTACATTTGTCTGAATAAAATAAACTTATAATAATAATAATAATAATTATTATAATAATAAACTTTATTTATAGAGCACTTTTCATACAAAAAAAATGTAGCACAAAGTTCTTTATATGTTTAAAAGCCATCACATTAGTTGCCCTTTAAAATAAACCATTCAAAAAAGTACATTCAACATGTATATAAATAAAGAGTCATATAGGTATACAGTAAATATAAATACACCATTAAGATGGGTGTTAAAATACAACTATATTAATCTATAAAAAAAAAGTGATGAGAATGGGAAAGACGGGCGGTTGGAATAACCATCTGGCCCCGCCTTTTTTTATAAAAGAATTGGCAACTAATTTGCGGGAGCAATTCCTCTTTTACTTGTTAAAAAAAAAGTGTGTTCTCTATTCTTAAAACACAATTTTAAAATGAGCAGTTTGGCACTATTGTCTGATCAGACTTGAAGCTGAATACCTTTCCATGTAAATGTTCTTCCGTGTATTTTATGAAATAACCTGACACAACTATTGTCACAGAGCCTGACACCAGTGCGTCATCAATGAACAGGCTTGAGCATCGTCAATTAGGAACAAATATATCAGATTCCTCTGGAATCGTCGTCATTATTCCTTTACTTCCTCTTATTATTCTCAAGAAGTCCCAAGTCTATATGAGTCACATTTGCAAACTGGGCAATCAGTTGCCAGGTAGCTCAATCGATAGGTATCGTCTATGGATCACGTTAGTCCCAATAAAGTTGGTCAGTGGGGTTCGACTGGGCACAGCCCATTAAGGAACCATAGAACCCCTCTTCCCATGGACTGACCACCTTTGAGAAGGACCAAAGGGGGTTCATTCGAGGGACTTGGAATGTCACCTCTTTCACAGGGTCCCGGACAGAAGCGTCCGTCGAATCGAACCTCGGATTCAGGGGGAGCAGTGGGGTTTTCCCGACCACGTTCTGGTACTTTGGATCAGCTTCCTTGAGAGTTCATAAGGTTAGGGTTAAGGTTAGGTAGTTTTCCCAAACTGGATATACGTGATAGTAAAGTAGGAAAAATGTATTAATTGATATGATTTTTTGTTTGTTTGTTCCTTTTCTGGCGCTCACCTCGGATTTACTTATTAACAGGTCTTTTTGTAAACGATATTATTGTCTTTACTGTCACATTTGCTGAGCCTCTCCTTCTATGGTTGCACCACTCGGTCTTAGGCTGAAAGCTTTTAACATTTAGTCAATAGCGAACAAATAATTTCTAGTTTTTCTAAAAGTTAAAGCGAGTGAACACAACATTCTAGTTGTTAGGCTGTAGGTTAAAAGGATATGAAGTCAAGTTGGTTTGCTTCCCACTGAAAACTGTTGGTTTTAAGAATGTCATCACTAGTTAAATTATTACTTTTCTTTGTTATTTGGTACGTCATTAAGCTGCATTAAATTAAAACAGAATAGTAAAAAAAACCAAAATATGCCAAACCCTGCAAATAGGAAACATTTTTCCCTACTTTTATTTCACTTTAATTTTTAATCTGACCTTTTTTTAAGAACATTTACAGTCTAAAATATAAAACATGATATTTGCAGGACAGATAAAATCGCAAACAAAGTTGGTCAAAATAAACAAATATTAGCACCATCTTTAAATCCAAAGCATGTTAAATCTGAAGAAGTTAAATTTAAAAAGCACAAAGGAGGAGCCTGGGAAATACACGTGAGATTCATTGTCAAGAATCTTAGTTTCTTTTTGTAGCAATAAGTCAGAAACATTTGAGGTTATAAAAACAGCCATCACAGAAGATAAAAACAAGTGAGAGAGGCAGTTAGGACTGGGTCACACAGGGGACATATGATTATCCAACCCAATGTTAAACCAATGACTTCATATCTGCTGCAATGTATCACAAGAAGGATGAACACTTCATGTTTGTCTGGTCTCTTGGTAACATTGTGTTGGGATGCAAACAAAAAAGCTTGTTCACTGCTTCCACGGTTGAAATAAAAGACTTTTGAATCAATGAAATCCCACTCAATCATGCAAGACTGTACATTTCAAGTCGGGGTATCTATTAAAGCTCAATGGGGAAGTTGAACTGACAAGCTCAGCAAAGTTCAATGAGCGAAGTTTCAGGTTACAAAATATCTTAACTATCACTTTTATGTTATGCAACTATTATAAGGTTTCTAGGGAAGTTGCTCCTGTATTCTCCCCCTCTAATAAAAACGATATGATGTTAATGATGTCCAGTATTTGAAATGGAATTATTTCGATCCACTTCCTCCTCAGAGTCGATCACATGATTGAATTTATAATGTCAAACTGTCACGTTAATGTAATCCTTACAAAACTAAACTCTGCTGAGTCATCATTATAAAACATCGAGAGACAAGAGTCAGTTTTCCCACGAAAGCGATTTAACGCGCAAGTACTCAAAGTAAATATGAGTATTTGGTTTCCTCTTAATCCCACGCATTTACAAATCCAAGAAAAAGGAAAAAGCAAAGAGCAAAAAGGAACAAGAACGACCAAAAACCTCCATCTATATGTTTTGCCCCAGATGAATCATCCACCCCCGAGTTATAGTGAACCACAGGTGAGTCACTTACATAGGTTGACAGCTTACTTCGAAAAACTGAATGCCAGGAACAGAACACGTTTGACTTTTGTGCTTCAACCTTATCTGAAGATACAGAAACGTATGACCTCAAAAAATGTTTCTGAGTCACGGAATATGGAGCCATATTCGTCTAAGCGTAATTGTAACTTGTGAGAGGTAAATATTCAATGGTTGTGTGTGTGTTGTTAGATTCACAAATGTTAAAGTCATATTTGTAACTTGTATAAAAATAAACATTTATAAATGTGTCATTTTATTTGACAAAACAAAACAAAAACACGGGTGAAACTTAAAATGCTGCATATCTTACTAAATTTTACTCGTGGATCCGCAATTATAAGTATTCTTATCGTGTTGCAACTACACACATCCACCACTTACAAGTCTTGTTTATTTTGAGACAATCGTAGCATAAAATCTGCAAATATCTGTGACTTGTAAGTCTTGCAACACAGCCACTAGAATGGATGGATATCGATGAGGTAATGAATCAGATTGTGGATAATGAAATATGATATGCGTTATGACGGCTCTGTTAATACCGTAACTTAAACTTTGTTTTTGGACTGCAATCCCCCCTCTCCCCCACCAAAACCAGTGTGATATGTAGCATGTTCACACCATCCCCAATAACTTTTACAGTGACAACACCAAGGGATACTACAAAACTTTTTTTTTTTCCAAGCCTCCAGGTAACCTTGACACTGGGATAAACCAGGGTTAAACCCATGGTTGTAAAACCAGATGAAGGCAGGAGAGTCCAGTTTTAACGCCAGCCTAACAAAATTAATATTTATTAAACTGTCCTTGGAAGCTTTTGGCACAGTTTGTACATTAGTGTTCTGACTTATTAATATTAGAATTTGACATTTTTTCCAGTCAGTTTAAAGGACAATTCTTGTGGAAACTGGTCTGCAGGCTGAGGGTCTTTCAAATGTTTTTAAGCACCTAAAAGTATAACTTTGTATTATATAAGTTCAGGCATATTATGGGCCTAACAATATGGTATACTTTTTAATTGATACTAGCATTTTTTAATCATTTTTTAATATGTCTTATGCCAAAATTACAATTAACAATATGAGTTGAAATGTTGAAATATATATATACAATAATTATTTGTAAAAAATAATACTATTGAAAATCTCTCAAACTTATTATGTAAAACATGTCGTTATTAAATGTCAAATAGTTTGGCATTTGAATTTTAATGGAGGTCTTCTGCCCCCCTTGACCTTGAGTTGCCCTCCTCATCCAATATTGCACAAAGATGGAGACCCTTGCTCGGTCAGAATAACGTAGACATGGGGACAATAATTTCATCAGATGGCCTGTAATTAGGTTGCTATCCACATATAATAAAACTAAACTAAAAGTTGCTGCATATCATTTAGACTAAATAAGACATTCTTAACAAATGTAACTTTTACATTTGTTAAATAAACAGAAAGAAATGAGTAAAAATACAAACAAAATAAAGAGAATACATTTATATAAGCAGAATTGTCAGTTTCGGTTCAGGTTTATTCATAGCTACTTCACGGACTTGTGGATCTTTTTTTTGACTCAAAACCCTGAAAACTGAAACCGTCCTGCAGCCTGTTTCTGGGATGATATCGAAGTACTCGACGAGTTTCATTAATCAATTCTGGTATATTCGTGAGTCAGGCAGTGACTCATAATATATGCAAATCCAGCTTGCTAGTGCAGAGTCATGTAGTAGAGTACGCAACGAAAAATATGTGTAGGGGGAAAAGGAAACAGCTAAACAAGCAGAAAAAAAAACGTATGTGTGTGTGTGTGTGTGTGTGTGTGTGTGTGTGTGTGTGTGTGTGTGTGTGTGTGTGTGTGTGTGTGTGTGTGTGTGTGTGTGTGTGTGTGTGTGTGTGTGTGTGTGTGTGTGTGTGTGTGTGTGTGTGTGTGAGAGAAAGAGACAGAGCTCTAAAAACGTGCAGCTTCACACAGACTTACGCTCAGAGGGGTTTCCAATAAAGTGGTTTCAGCTGACGCTTCCACTTTTAAAGCAGCTCTGGGTAGTTTTGGGTAACTTAATATTTTTGGACTAAAATAACTTGTGATGTCACATCAACTTAAAACTAGTTGAATAAGTCATATACCTTGACTTGAGGTGTTTCGTTTGATTTTTATTTTCACTGTAAAAGTTCTTGGGGATGGTGTGAACATGCTACATATCGTGCTGGTTTTGGTGGGGGGGGCGAATTATGGTACAAAAACAAAGTTAAAGTTATGTTATTAACAAAGCCGTCATTTCACATATCATATTTTATCATCCACAATCTGATTCATTACCTCATCGCTATCATCCTTTATTCATCAATGGAAGGCTAGAAACAAAAAATTCGTCCAACTGCTGCAAACCGGGACATGGCAACTTTTGCGACGTTTAGCGAGTGCTCATGGGAAATGTAGTCTCCCGTCGGGCTGAATACTACCACTGTAGTCCACTGGCGTCGCTCAGCTAAACATCGCATAGAGCTGCTTTAAGTTCATCGTACAAAGAATCTAAACGATACCAACAAAATACATTCGAAATCAAATTAAAATGACGTACAAGTCATATTGTCTACTTCTCTAAATATGATGTTTTTTCTAAAAAACAAGTTTATTCACTAAAGTGTTGATTTAAATGTCTCTAAAATAGATGTTGGACTCTATTGTATCATCAGTATGTGTCTGTTTGTACAAAACTCTATTTTCATTGAAATATTTACATTAGAAAATGTGCTTAAGCCCAGTCTACTGAAAACACTTTTTTTCTGGAGATGAAATCTTGTTTACTATATCACACCCACACTGCTGTGAAGAAAAGTAAGTAAAGTCATAATGGACTTCACTTACGTAAGCTCTTGTTCGCCGAGATTTCAGACGGGGCTGGAAACTTTATAAAGCAATAAGTTCAAAACATGGTCATGATGAGGGACTTACTACATCTTGGAGAGGAATACTGCAACATTTGAAACATGTGAGAGAGTCAGGAGAGTTGAATCTATGGTTTGGCCTCATGCAGGACGGCGCCCCCTACTGACCCACCTTTGCAGTTCTCCCTATACCTGTGTCTGAGCACGTATGGTCCTTAAGTAGCTCTCTCTTCCTGTTAACAAAGCACATTATGACACTGACTCAGTGCTTCCTCCTACTGGACAATCCCTTATTGGTGTAGAAAAATACACACATTGTGTTATGTCCATGAGCAAGGTAGTGTTGACAGAGTTTCAGTTGATAGGCTGCATCATCTTCAACAGCTGAACATGTGATGTCGAGCCAACACTTCAAAAAATAAAAATATCTCAACTTTATCCGGAATGTGTATTACCTCGAAGTGACTCCTACCGACAAAGTTGAGCTCATGAAACTCGTGCCATCACAAGATCCCGCCACTCAAGTCCAGTCACACTGTTGGAAACTTTCGTCATCCGTCAAAACAAAAGTGAAATAGTTTCTTAGGCCTTCAACAATCCAACAAGGCCAATTGAAAACTAATTTTAAAATATCTTTACATGAGAGAAACTGTTTATATTCGTTAACCTGTCACCAGATGATTGCAGCGCCATCTACTGAACCAACTAACTTAGATAAAGGAGGAAACCTATGTTATATATGAAGGCTAGGTTGCTGGTAGCCCTCGCTAAGAGTCGTCTCGATCTCAAAGCGATGTCCACAACTATGTCGAAATGTGTCTGTAATGTTCTCAAAATGCAGTTTTTAAGACAAAACCCAAGCCAGGCCTTAATTTATCCACCAAATCAAAAATGAAGTGCCTTTAGTTTCCATTAAAGGAGTCTCTTAACTCTCTCTAAATGGCCGCTCCTGTTATAAACGGAATAATAGGGGAGTTCAATGAAAAGAATGAGCTGATACAATAGGTACCATGACACACGGACAACCACAAGATCTATTGAGCTGTATTGTGACATATATTTGTAGTACTGTTCTGGTATTTTACTCTAGCGCTGCAGACTTTACGTACCCCATTTGTTTTGATAGAAAATATGCCAAAATATCAACATTTAAAAGCTGCTGGACTGTATCCTCTTGTCCTCAGTCATCGCTAGTAAATCTGCAGAGCACGTAATGAAATCTTGAGGCCAAAAGTTTAATTGCAACAAAAAAATGCTAAGATAAAAAATCAAATTGAATTTAAAAAGCCACAATATAAATAAATTTAAAAAAAAATTAATAATTATTGACAAAAATTAATAATCAATAATCAAATCAATATTTTTTCACAGGCCTACTGATTAATGTGGGAAACATATTTAATAAGTAGTATGATGCTAAAATAAAAAGTCTTATTCTATGATAAAAAACTTTTGTGACATATTTCAATATGGAAAAGAAAAGCTAACATAAAAAGTAAGTCGGTAATAAAAGCATATTTGAGATATTCGGGAGGTTCTCTAAAACGAATTGTGCTGTTTAGATTTTGTGCATTTAGGAAACCCAGTGAGTGTGGTGCTAAGACGACCTACTGTCTTTATAAATAAAATGTTTCAATGAAAGTGAAGATTATTGTTAAATATTATCACTGCAGTCAATCAAGCAATATTTTTAATCGGAATGAAGAAAAATGGATCACAGACATAAATGGCCAAGACGACAAAAAGTGTGATTAAACCATTCCATAAAATCTGTAATACAATCCAAGTAAGATATCATATAAGATATTATATATAAGATATTCAATCCCAAACAAAGATCAAAGGAAAATCCCAGAAAAACAACCGTCTCTCTTTCACAAGGGTCAAAATCCCTGGAAGTGCTATCACATGTGCGTTGTTGAAGGTCAGTTAGTTTTTCCTGAGGTCGAACAATCCACTGAAGACAACTCTGACTCGGTGAAATGCCAGTCTTGCTCAACACAAACTGGGGCGCAGCAATGTACGCCTATACCTGTGGGGCAACAGAATAAACGGACATTCCACCTCAGAAAAAAAAAGTACATGACGGAAAAAACAGACATATGCATGACTTAATGTCTGAGTGACAATTTTCTTCTTCTTTCTGACCCTTGAAGTTCCGATGTCAGTCATATGAACGTCCAAGCTGATGCGTCACGTTATGGTACAGTACCTTCTGTGGTCACCAAGCCTGACTTGATTAATTCTCATCATTCCTTTTAATGCAGCAATTTATGTTTTCAACACCATTATCCATTTTAATATCAACATTCTCTTGGTATAATTTCACTCTTTTTTTCAAATATATAATGACAATTCTGAAAATGACAACATACATTTCATGATAACACCAAAATGCATCAAGATGTTCCATATGTTCTGTAATAATATAAAACTCAATAACAATACCCAGAATTCGTTAACATACAATACAATATCAATATCATAGACATATTATTAGATGAAATATATATGAAATATTTGGTCATCACCAAGCAAAAACTGCCAAACTTTTCCAAAATTCAATTTCATATATATATAGATATAAATATATCTATATATATATAGATATATATATATATAGATATAAATATATCTATATATATATAGATATATATATATATATATATATTTTAATTGGATTATATAATAATATATATATATAATATATAGATATATCTATATATATCTAGATATAGATATATATAGATATAGATATAGATATATTTAAATTGGATCTGTCTTGTCCATTTTGTTGTCATGTATAAATAATAATAATAATAATAATTGCTATTATTATTATGATTATTTGCTGCGACATTTCCTTTTTTCTGGATGGGACAATCCCATGAGTTATAGGTCACTTGCTGTGAAATTTCCAGTCTTCTTCTTGTCAAGCTCCACCTTCTATAGGATCTCCTTAACATCACTATAAAGAACTCGAAGAATCGATTCCAAAATGTGTCCGAGCTTTTCAAACGAGCAAACGTACCAAGCATCTTCAGCGTGTGGCAGCAGCATCCAAAGATGACTCCATCCATCCTCCTCGTCCTCCTCCTGCTCCTCCTCAGCGCGTCAGTGTCCAGCAGAACCCAGTGCAACAACCAGTGCTGTAGGTTCGTGGAAGGATTTCCAGTCAAACTCCGGAGGCTGCGAGAAAACTACTCCCAGATTCGAGATTTCTACGTGAGTCATTGAACGCAACACGCTAGAAAGCGCGTCACCTGACCCTTTTTTTAAAATATTTATTTATTTATTTTCGCTCTGCAGGAGGCGAACGACGACCTGGACTCGGCTCTGCTGGATCAGACCGTGGAGGACTCGTTTAAAGTAAGTTTTGAGGAACCTTCTGAGGAGGTCGTTCGTTGCGCACTAACGCTCGCGGCTCCTCCAGAGCAGCTACGCCTGTCACACCATGAGGAGCATCCTGGACTTCTACCTGGACACGGTCCTGCCCACCGCCATCTCCGAGATCAGCGAGGACACGCGGGTCCTGAAGCCCCACATGGAGTCCATCCAGCTGATCTTCGACGAGCTCAAGCTGGACGTCATCAAATGCGTAAGTGCGCAACATCGTCCAAGGAACATTTTTGCGCAACAATATTATTATAACACGACGGATAAGAAGAGGAAAGAGACAAAAAGAGAAACAAATTGAAGCGGATTATGTTAAATAAGTTTATGAAGAAATAATAACAAATAAACTCGACAAAATATCAAAAAGATGTATCTGCGGAGTCTACTGACTCCTTTAAGAAACATCTTAAGACGTTTCTATTTGTTCAGGCTTTTCCTTGATTTTCTGGAACTCCTGTTGTGTTATCAGTTTTATCTTGATCTTTAAAATATATACTTTATTGAATATTGTTTTGATTGTTTAAGCGCTTTGTGACCCTGGTCTGGAAAAGCGCTATACAATTAAAAAGTACTTACTTACTTACTTATAAGTTTAATAATATATATATAATATATATATATATATGTATCCAATTATCCTGATTTGGTTTTAATGTTTAAATGTAAAAGATGTATTAACATCATGGTATAGACAATTTTTTTGAGGAAATCTGATAATTATCACGTGAGATACATTTTTAATATAATTACCATTTAACACAGAAACCTGTTTTTTTTAAAGCAATAGTAAGTAAGTAAGTAAGTAATTTTTATTTGTATAGCGCTCAAACAATCAAAACAATATTCAATAAAGTATATATTTTAAAGATCAAGATAAAACTGATAACACAACAGAAGTTCCAGAAAATCAAGGAAAAGCCTGAACAAATAAAAACGTCTTAAGATGTTTCACAATAAAGAAATAATAAAAATAAACTCGACAAAATATCAAAAAGATGTATTATATATATATCTATATATATAGATATAGATATATATCTATATCTATATCTATATAGATATAGATATAGATATATCCAATTATCTTGATTTGGTTTTAATGTTTAAAATGAACACAGCAGGAGTTCCAGAAAATCAAGGAAAAGCCTGGACAATTAAAAAATAAAAATAAAATAATGGTATAAACAATCTTTGGGGAAATCTGATAATTATCATGTGAGATACATTTTTAATATAATTAACATTTAACACACAAACACATTTAAAAATCGTAAAAACAAGTATTTAAAACTCCACTTTCATTATTTAAATATTTTTTTAAAGCAATATTCAAATTTAGAAATATTTCTTTAGTCATTAGAGCAGCTGACAAAGCTCATTTTAAAACGGGATTATTAAAAAGCACGTTATTAAATATTTTATTTAGCTTTTTTGAATATATTAATAATTTAATTAAACTAACAATTTAAAATGTGTGATTTTACCACCAAACAAAATGGTTTTGGGTGCGTGAGAAAGTTTTGTCTTTGGAAACTTAATAGCGTTTAAGTTTATTCCATTCCATTTGAATTTATTGCCAAATTATTTATTAGTCATCTCAAGGAACTTTTCAGTTTAAATAAAAAAAATATACAAGAGAAATAAAACAGTGACCCATCAAACTGAACTGAATGAATGAATGAATCAGAATCAGATTGTGTTGCAATGATCTCAATCAGAAAGCAGGAGGTGCTAGAGAAACAAACAGCAGAAGAAGAAAGAGCTGCAGTTCAGAGGGCGATGAAACCTTTTTGAATCACTTAGTAGCTCCTCGAAGACTCAATCCGATGTGTATTCTAAAGTAAAGTTGACACTGTTACTACCATAGAAAACACTAAATGAAAGCCACTTTTGGATTGATATAATAATTCCAAAAAAATGTTTGATACAAATGTGTGTTTGAGTTGTTGCTGGTTTCATTAACTCTCATGTATTATCATCAACAGCGAAACTATTTCTCCTGCAAGAGGCAGTTTGACATCAGGAACCTCAACTCAACCTATACACAGGTGGGTTCTTGAGTCCAACCAATCAGATTTGACTTGTCATTGTTACACATTTTAACACGACCCGCGTCCACAGATGGAGTCGAAAGGTCTCTACAAGGCCATGGGGGAACTGGACTTGTTCTTCAACTACATGGAATCATACCTGGCCTCCAAACGAAGAAGTTCTTCTGATTGAGTGTCACAAAAACCTATGGATTTGTCCTGGAGACAAACTGTTACAATGGATTCATATTGAGTCCTGTTTACGTCAAGTATTTATTTACTTTTATGTGTTTTATTTAATTTATTAAAGCACTTTTGTTTGATGATTAAAAACCTCAAGTCTATTCACCGCATCTGACTTTTACTTTACCTTCAGGGTTGTTGTGTGCCTGGAACATGACCTATATACAGACGCTCTTACAGTAATCTTCTACTTTTTTACACCTACATCACACTACAGGTCTTTTTTCATGACGCTTTGTCAAACTGACGCCGAAGCACAGCTTGTATCGGAAATGACTTCTGTATTCTAACATACTTTCATGCTGTTAAGTTAACTTCATTAGCACAAACAGAGCAAGGAAGTCTACAGTCGGTGAGCAGAGTGAAACTGAAACCTCTTAAAATAAAAAGATGTCCAACCACTGTAATGGTCGACACTACAACTCTGACCACCAAAGTTTCTGACCATCGTCCTTATTAATTGACATTCCCAACGCTCTTACTATTGCTCCCAGAATGTACTGCAGTGGTTCAAGTTAATATGCAACTTGATGAAAGAGCCACAAGGTTTTTTTTATTTCATGATGAAACCAAAAATCTACATTAGGCTAATATTTGAAATTGTTGTCAGTGATCTTAAACCTGTGTTATCTCAAGACGACCTGGGTATAAATGTGTTTGTGGTACCCCTTGTGTTGTCTCTGGGTCAAGGTGAATAACCTCCACCAATGCATATGTATTTCTGGAAGCCAGGGAGGTCATGTAAGGTACTTCATTTAGATGTTATCATGGAAGCAGGAAATACACATAATTTAAATGGGCCCTTTTTCAATCATAGTGAAACCCTTTGCAGAGCAATAGTTAAAAAGTGCACAAACATAGTCTGAAACCTACCTATGTCGCTAAATAAATAACTGTCAATCGGATGACACCTGTTTTTTTTTCATCCATCGATGATTTTAGTCATGAAAAAAATACTGAAATAGAAGAAAGAAAGTGATGAATAAGCTTTAAATACTTTGTTTACTGGTCATGAGGTTTTATCTTCAACTTTTTAAATTCAAAAGAAAATGGTGCAACTAGGGAGTAGATGCTGGAAAATAGAGACACAAGAGTGAAAACAGTTTAAGGGGAAGAAGAGAGTGCAGGCAGGGTGGACCAGGGTGGAAAGTGTGTCAGAATAGCTGCAAAGGTGAAAGGAAAAGCTTGATTGCACAACTGTGTTCACTGCCTTGAAGTGCGTTGAATGAAATGTAACTTTTTTAAATATATACAGTATTTCGGAAAACCAGAACGTTAATGTCAGAAATGTTACATGTTTTAGAGCTTTTTAATTGCATTTATTATTTTTACATATGTTTTTAAAAATACATTTGAAAGAATCTTTATCAAAAGTGTACATTTTTCTTACAAAGCAAAATGCCAAGCGTCGGAATTCAGAGGAACATATAGTAAATGTATAAATGTATTTTTGTGTTATAAGCTCGATCTACTCCTGATACCACTTTATTGAATAAAGTTTATCAGAACTACCAGCGCTCTGGTTATAACAAATATTACAATGTAATATTTTAAGAATATACCTTGAAGAATGGAGCACCACATTTGAGTCTTAGTCCAAAAGAAACTATTAAATTTACATGGATACTATTTTATTAATTGGCCTTATTAATTTATTTTGAAACACTTGTTTGAATCAATCTCATTAACTGAAGTCACTACTTGTTGCTCTTAAATTGATTGTACAAAAATCTGAAAAATTGTAAAGGCAACTGACGTACTTTTTATAGGATTTTATTGAAAGAAACAAAGAGAAAAGGGGAGAACAGTTAAGGAAAATGTAATGGAATGATAGTGCTTGCTTTGATATCATAGAAGGAACAATATCAATTAATCAGAAAGTAACGGACTTGAAGGCTTTGATAATTGTCAACTTCTGGGAAAGCTTTACAACTTATCTTAAGCTAATCTTGCTACCTCTGATCAATTTAAAAAATCCCAACACATCAATCAATGCAAGAGTGACAATGTTACAGTTTCTTACGTCGTCGAGAGGAAGGCATGATGACGACGAGGCGGTTGAGGTGAGGAGGATGATGAAGAGGTGAGCAGCAGCAGGCGCATGAAGACGAGGCCCTGGATCTAGTTGTGCTGTGGAGGGACTTGGAAGGGACCACGGTGAAGACGGCTGCTGGAAGTGTTGACGTCGGGGTCTTCTTGGGTCCGGTCCTGTTTCTTTGTTGCAGGCTGGCAAAGATCTTCTTTGACCGAGTTGGCATAACCAACCAGAGACGTATCTTTACTCGGTTCAGAGGATCACAAGTCAATTTGTATCACCCAGCCCTCTTTAAGCCATTCTTTTATGCTCCTGGATTGGTGTGTGACATCTGATTCCTCAGCACCAATTGGCTACAGATTATCTCTGGTCCACTCCCTCCGTCCTTCTCCTCCTTCCGATTGACTTTGAAAATTATTTTATTTGACTTTATTGAAAGATCTGAGGTTCACACAATGCTACCTAATAATAACTTTCCCATCACTTTCTAAGGATCAGAATGATATCAAACATTATATGTTATGAAAACACAATATTGAGATGTATGTTCAAACAGCATATAGACATCAAAACAATTTTATGTTTGGTTAAAAAGTTCATGTGATTTTCTTCTTTGGCTTTTATTGAACAAGAAAATGACATTTAATACTCTGAAAGTCATCTGGTGGTTCTGGTTCTCCAGCCATGTGTGGAGAATGGCTGACCTTTGGATGCCAGAAGATTTAATGGGGGAAGGAGGGTCTGCATTACTATGTCGTAAAACGAGGACTTTAGTGTACTTCACTTCACGACTCCAGAATAATTAGAAGCAACATTATGAAACACATATGCAAATCACAGTTGCTCATCTGTTGCTGGGTCAAACAGGAACTTCCAGACTTCCCCTTTCGCCTTCATTTCAGGCATCTCAGACCAAGACATTCCAATATATTTAGGTCAAAAACCATACATGCGTTACCTACGGGGATCCCTCCTCTGCTTCCTTAAGTCATGACGTTATGTTGCGTTAACAGGAGGGATGTCAAAACAAATGTCGTCACTGGTGGAAAGGGGGAACACTCCAGACCACTGATGTACGTCAGAGTTTTTTTTTTTTTTTTCAAATGTTTACCTCAGCAATTACTACGATTCCTACATTAGTCATGACCCAGTGGAATATCACAGATGCTTGATCTTTGTTCCACCTGCGCTCAGAGCGGGATGAAATATCGGAGTGTTTATTATAAGAGCCGCTTTATTTAGTGAGTCATTTATGGTTAGAAGAAGCGTGAGAATTTGCACCATCATGTTGCATCTTCAACGCAATCGAGACGGGGTCTGTTCTTTTTTCTGTGTCAAAGTCGAGGCCACAAGAGAAACCACGCTTCGGCAGAATTCATGGCAAGTCACACTCAGACTTCTCACACTTGCATGTACTAACCACGTTTCACGGCTCTGACTAGTCAAATCAAAGAACATTTAACCGAGGACGACATGTGCTCAAGGCTTGCAGGCCAAATCTGTCTCAGTCGCCATTTCTCGGTGGCTAAAGTACGAATGGTTTCTGTGCTGTGAGTCATTTCTAGCTACTCGGGGTGAGAGGCATTCATTAGCCTCTGTATGTTTTGGGACTCTGGGAGGAAATAAGTGTGTACATAGAAAACGCATATACCACAATGACCAGGGTTACTCCATGAGTTGCATCAACTAATTATCAGCTAATGTTGCTTTTGAAAAATGTAATTTATTAAATTAATTGAAAGGTTAGGGAGGCCAAACTGATGGTTTATATATAGAGTGAAAAAACATGTATAAGATGCAATGGTGGGCCAGCAAGGCCTTCTCTGCTGGCCTAAACATGATCAGAAAATAAATTTACTTTTTTAATAAAAGAAACATAAAAAAAAAGTATATATATATTTTTTATTATTGTTTATTTTTCATAAATATGTATTAAATTATTCCTCATAGTCTTTTCTCTTCATTTCATTTCTTTCCTCTTGCTTGCGCAAGTCGCGCACTGCTTCCACTGATCCAATCATATTTGAGCTGTCACGTGTTGCCAGAAGAAATCTACCCGAGGCCTTCAGTCGTTTCAGAGATGGCCCTTGCCCATTGAAATCAACGGCAGCCGAAGGATTGTGTTAACCAATCAGATTTGAGTTGAATTACGTGAGGAAATGCTTTTTTTTCTAAATAATGTTGCGCTTTATGAGATCAATAGTGGTGTTTGTGTGTGTGTGTGTTTGTCGCTGTAGTGCGTAGTGTGTGTGTGTGTGTGGGGGGGGGGGCACGTGTGTGTGTCGTGGCCATGGAAACCACACAGACTGTAGTCGGGGTAATAATTTGATATAATGCACTGAAGTTCATTTAACAAACATCTAATTGACCTATAACAGTACACGTTCAGATGCCTGTGGTGTATAAATAACCTTAAAGTAGTTATTGAGGTGGATTCATTCAAACGTGCGCCACTGAAGGCCTATGTGTGAAATGCACAGCCCGCCTCCGATAATATTGTAAAAAGGGGTAAGTTTCAAAATCAATAAAGTAAATGTGAACAAATGTAACCGTTCCTTAACACTGGCCCGGGGAGTAACGGTGGACTTCAACTCCCACTGGCTGGTTTTAAATGAGATGGATCGGTGTCCAACAACGCCACCTTAGGACTTGCAAGATTTATTCCCACGACCCGTCGAATTAATTACGACGAAAGTAGGCTAGAAATAATCATAACTGACAACGACATAACAAACTAAGGCTTGCACACAAATGAATTAAAGTCAAAGCACACAGTTAGTAATTATAAATAAGAAATAAAGGGGGAAAAAAAACACATTCTTAATCTTAACAAAACCACACGTTGACGCGAGAAATAACGATTATAGGCGCTACTTCCATCGAGAACAAAATCGCTGCTGTGGAAAACTACAACAAGTGTTAAACATGACCGAAAGAACCACAGGAAATATTAACACAATATTAACACAAGATCTAATTCGCACAACTGTAGCTCACACCTACAAAAGTTGAATAACCAAAACAAAGCTACCTAAACAACTTTGTGGCGAACAGATTAACGCAGATATAAATTAAGCTGTGAGGCAAACCAAACTAAACATAAAGAGACAACGTAAATAAAGAGGCAAGGCAGGGCATCTTTTATGCACATCCTTGATTTTATGAGTCAGCGTAAATTACAGCCCGAAGGCAGGACCGCGCACTGATCGTACCCCTTTTAAATTCTCCACCCCGTTAACAGGTGAGGCCACCGGTAATGAGAAGGGGCGTGCCTACTCAAGAGAATGTAAACTTAATCATATCCATATCAAACTTAAAATAACCATCCGGTTACATATATATATAGACAGAGAGAGATAAATAGACAAACAGTAAGAAGAAGAACAGGAATGGAACAGGTAGAAGAAGAAGAAGAGAGAGAAGAGGTCAATAGAAGAAGAAGAAAAAATAACAAGCAGAAGAAAAAGAAGAAGTGAAGGGAGAAGAAGAAGCAGCTAAGCAGCCTCTACACAGAAGGAAGCAGACCAAGACCAAGAACAAGAAAAAAACTGCAAAAAGATGAAGAAGAAGAACAGGAAGAAGAAGAAATGAAGCATACAGACAGGAAGACGAAGAACATGAACCAGAACAGGAAAAAATAAGTAAGTAAGTAAAGGTTATTTGCAAAGAACCTTTCTAGACCAGGGTCACAAAGTGCTATTGCAATCAAAAACAATATACAGCTAAAATAAATGCTTTAAAATCAGGGAAAAGCCTGCACAAATAAAAATGTCTTCAAAATGTCAAATAAAGATGCTTCTTGAAGGAGTCAGTAGATCCATCAAACATAGAGGGAGAGGAAGAAGAAGATCGTTCCAAAGCTCAGGAGCAACAGCCTGGAAGGATTCCTCTCCTCTGGTCCTGAACCGTGTGCGAGGAACCATCAGTAGATTCTGATCCACAGACCTCAGAGCCCGAGCTGCGGTGTAAGGCTGGATCAGATCACTGATGTAAGGAGGAGCCTGACCATGAATAGCTCTGAAAGTAAAAACCAGAATTTTAAAATTGATCCTTAAAGAAACTGGCAGCCAGTGAAGAGTTTTAAGGATCGGGGAAATGTGAGTTCTTCTACTAGAGCAGGTCAGAATAGTCGCTGAATAGTTTTGTATTAAATGCAGGTGAGACAGCTCCTTCAAGTTTATACACGAAAATAAACTGTTACAATAGTCTAAATGAGAAGACACAAACACATGGATTTTAAGATCCAGATCATGTTGTGACACCATTTTTAGAAAGTTCAAAAGTTTAGAGATTTTTCTCAGTTTAGGGAAACAGTTTCTGGTCAGTTTTCTGCAGTGTTGAACTACAGACATGTCTTTGTCAAATACAACACCCAGGTTTCTCAGGCGCAGTTTGACAGACTGACCTAAGTCACCAAAGTACTGACTCAACCCTGGAACCTTATCATCAGGAGCAATAACCAGAGTTTCAGTAAAGAGAAAGAAGAAGAACAGGAATAAAGAAGAAAAACAGAAAGAATACCATGGAGAATAAGGACAGGAAAAAGAAGAACATGAAGCAGAACAGGAAAAAAGAAGAAGAACAGGAATGAAGGAGATGAACAGGAAGGAAAAGATGAAGATTAAGGACCGGAAGAAGAAGAACATGAAGCAGAACAGGAAAAAAGAAGAAGAAGAACAGGAATGAAGAAGATGAAAAGGAAGAAAAAGATGAAGATTAAGAACAGAAAGAAGAACAGGAATGAAGAAGAAGGAAAGGAAGAACAGGAGGAAGAAGGAAGTAGAGAGAGAAGGAAGAAGAGAAAGAAGGAAGAAGCGAGCAAAGGAAGAGGTCATAAAATAACTTTAATATTGACACAGAGCTCAAAACTTCGGTTGTAGTCACACTTCAACATCATCAGGTCAGATCAATCCTGGTAAAGGTGGTAACTCACTCGGGTGTGATCTAAAATGGACTGTTTAAAAATAGTTGAGCTGACTTGTTGCTTCCAAAAGCAGAAGAACACATCATTCGAGCAGATGCATCATTCGATTTATCATTCTGTTCTCACGCAAGTATTCAAGGAAATCAGTGTAACATAATGTTTTCAAGTTCAATTCTCAGAAATACTACAGACGACTGGCTGACATGATCCAGGCGTTATTTCACCATTTATCTTTCAAACATTTAACTAACTGATGTGAACAGATGAGTTCAGAATCACACCAGATCACATCAACGTACAAAAGGCTCTCTTTGACTCAGAAGATGAAGATTGACTCAGACTCACTAATAACAAGAGTTGAGATAAAACGACACTTAGATCCCATCATGTGCACCACTATCTTTGTTAACTGAACTCGTAGTTTCTTCTATTTCCACGCTTTGATAAGCAGACATGGATAGTATTCAGTGATGCGTTCAGGAGCCTCTGGAAGGTCAGTTTGTCTAGATTCTAAGGGAAAAATACTCAACTCTCCTGACTTGCACGTTTCAAATGTTGATGCTTCCTCATCATGAGCATGTTTTGAACGTATCACTTTATAAAGTTCTTCCCAGTCCGAAATCTAAATCTCGGCGAACGAGAGGTTACGAGAGCCGAGTCCATTTGACATAATAATGGCTTCGCTCCTCCTCCAGCCAGCTGTGATCACACCCTGCTTTGTATATCCAAGTCCCTTGGAGGTGGAGATCTCCGGTATTGATGACGCGCTGTGACAAACCTTGATGTTTGACCAATCACAGAGTGACGCAAGGAACGTGTTGAGAAAAAAAGATACAAAGTAACTGCAAAAGATGTGATGAGAATCAAGCGAGAGGCGACTAGGAACCAATTATCCTTCAGTGCAGTCATATTCCAGAACCACAACCTACCTGGAGGGTCCAGAAGTACAAGGTGTTCAGTACTCAGAGACATGGTGAAGGTAAGAATGGCTGAAACCAGACTAGACCGCACTAACCTGAACAAGTCGCCCTCTTGATGGACCAGATGGATGGGCCCGCAGTTGAATCAGTAACGGGCAGAGTTCCACTCCGACTCAGGCGCCAGAAAGGTCCTCCACCTTTCTGGCGCCTGAGTCGGAGTGGAACTGGTGTGGGCCGGTCTTATTAAAGATGAGCTGGTTGGACCCTTTAGGGATGAATACGGACTAAACTCAACTCATACATACTGTCGGTTTCTAGAATAAACTTCAAGCAGTGGCACAGGAGA
This sequence comes from Callionymus lyra, assembly GCF_982586985.1. Lineage (NCBI taxonomy): Eukaryota > Metazoa > Chordata > Actinopteri > Syngnathiformes > Callionymidae > Callionymus > Callionymus lyra. The sequence continues at coordinate 20,162,500 of NC_141827.1, forward strand.
AAGCCTGCATCATTCAAAAGGACCAGGATTTTCATGCAGAACAATGATCCATCTTCTCATGCATCCAAATACTCAACCGCTTGGCTATAGCCAGTCATGACCTGAAAGATGAAACAATAATGACAAGGCCCCCTTCCTCACCTTATTAAGCAAGCTTTCTCATTCTTTTTTTGATTATAGCAGAAGAGTGACGTTCATCAATGTGTTCAGTGTTTGAAATGACTTTAGGTTTCGGCGCACTCAGAGCTGAACCACTGTTCGAGGCTGTTGTTTCAGGGGAGCATCTTCAGTCAAAACTCCCCGTTGACTCAGTGCCACCGCTGTTGCTAAACAAATGTGTTAATTCCAGAAGTCCCGCATGACGGAGACCACGAGCCGGCCTCGTGATCTTCCATCGTCTCCACATGAGCGGTCACTTTTCTACATCATGACACTGGTCACGTCTTCGATGTCACTCTTAAACCGGTTCCACCCTGCCTGCACTCTCCTCTTCGCCTCCCTTTAGTTCTGTCCATCGCTCTGGGTCAAGGATGGACACTTGAGTTTTCTCAATGTTTGTGTACTGAGACACTTGTCCCAGAAACTACTGTTTATAGTATATTTACAAAAGATGTTCTAAAGAAAGGTTTTCATATATTTATAAATATACTAAATTTGAACCATAATCAATTTTAAAATGGCCTTTTATTTTAACAATTTCTAAATGTATTTGTACATTTATTACATACAATCTATACTTAAAAGATTAAAAATTGATTTGTGAAATACTCATTTGGTAAATAAGACCATATATAATCACTGTCTCAAAAAGCGCTATATAAATAAATATTACTTACTTACTTACTTATTAAAACAATTCAGCTTAACATCGATAACATTTAGCTTAATATCTATAACAAATTTGCACAATTACACATTTCAAGATCCTATCTTGCATCTTTTCTTTTTTTCCCCCACTTTGGAATTGTTGCTTTAGAATCATTTCAATTTAGGGCCTAAAAGTCGGAGTCTGGTTCTGCCTTTTAAAATGGAAGTTTCTGGGATGGTTTCACACTTTAAACAAAAATAAATTGAAATCATTTTTGTCCCCCTCAGTTTATAACGTGGCTCCTTCACGACCTTATTATAATGGTAAATAAAGGGTTAAAGACTCCATCCAAAGGACACGTGATGTGCTGCAAATACACCAGGAATGTAGGACAAAAACAATGTTTTTCTGGGTTTTTAATCAAAAGCAAGCAGAAAAAAAGTATGGTGCGTCGAGATGAACAAACAAAATGACATCTGTGCTTCCACGACAAATGACGAACAAGTTAAGAGACGTACAGGTCTGTGAACGTGTGAGGTGAAGACTGAACACAAATGCTTCTTGTAAAAACGACCATCCATCACACCTTCTTCTAATGTGACGACAGCTTGCTGGTGGTATTCTCAGATCTTTGCTTTAGTCCGGCAGGAGGTGCAGGACGAGGTGCCGTTGGTGAGAAGAAAGAAGACCTGTGCGTCCCACCAGGAGACCAGTGCAACCCACGGAAGAAAAAATGATCCAGGAGTCGAGTGCTTCGTTCTCCTCACAAGGTGCTTCTGCTCACAAACACAAAACCCTCCCCCTGCTCGACGCCGCGAACAGAGGTCAACACCCGATAAAAAGGTCCGTACAGTACTTGAACCCGACACGCGTGTCTGCATAGCGCTCGCCCGAAATACAATCCGGCAACGAGAGAGTCTGAAGCATAAAATCAGGTACCCAAAGTGAGGGCGAGAGTGGACTCTTGATATGCTAAAAATGTTCATAGAATTCATGAAAAAATAGTTTATTTCCTACTTGAGCTACACGCAGAGGAGGAGGTCCCACTCTGCACTAGAACCATGTACCTGAAACAAAGGTGGCTAGAATTAGACGGACCGCGAGTGTCCGGTGGATGAATGCGTCGGCCTCACGTTCGCGAAGAGGCGGTCTGGTCCGAGTCCACATGAAAGACGGTCTTTACATTCCACGCGTCGTGTCGTTAAACACCTGCTCACACATGCTAAACTACTCTTCCCTTACTTACATTTTTGGGATATAGCCACTTTGATTCGACATTCTTGGAGAGAGAGTGGAGACAGTAATGTGTGTTGGGGGAGGAAGGGAGGGGGGTTAATGCTAATAAGGCTTCACAACATTCAAACCTGACATTAGGAAGAGAAACTGGTTTCCCTTTAGATAAAAGTCATCAACTCTACAAGACTGGATCTGGTCGTCGGCTGCTTTTTCGTTAAACTGTTGAGGAGTTAAAAAGCAACCATCCTACAAAACATTTAATCATGAAAAGTAAAACACTGAGAAATCCATGCAATCCGACCAACGCGTCGACAAATTATTGCTTCCTTTTAACAATCTGTGTGTGTGTGTGTGTGTGTGTGCGTGTGCGTGTGCGAGGCCTGCCGTTTCAGTGGGCGGCAGACTGAGGATCCACAATGTTGCTACTGGCTTTCTTCCTTCTCTTGTTTAGCAGAGGGTTGGTGGAGTCCTCGATGGTCTTGATCTTGACCTGCTCGTAGTCCACCCTCATGGTTGCCAAGGCACTGGTCATCTCCTCCTGAAAACCAGATGTTGAGAGTGTGAGGCGCTCGTCTCACGACATGACTCTCCAATAACATCTGGCTGATCTCAGTCTGACTGTGCGAGGAAACCCAGACGGACACGCCAAGGAACAGGGTTTCACATCTTGGCATTATCTTGTTCTTAATCAGTTCGCCTCCACACATGGATCTACTTCTTCTGCCTCAGCCGAACATCAAGGGTCCATTTGATGCAAAACTAACCAGTTAATCTCCTCTTGATCTCAATTTAATCATTAAATCACATTTTCTTTCTCCTATGCACTTTATTTACGGACTTCTATGAAGTGAAAACAAAGTTTTTAAATGACATTTCTGCAAACAATGATCCACAGCTGGCAGCCAAAGTCACTTCCTCTGAACAGTGCACAGGTGCATGTTTCTAAATAGCGCCACAAGTAAGGATTGGTTTTCTGTTCCTGCAGCTCCGAAAGTGAGGAAATAATTATGCAAAAATAATGATTACATGAACTTGTTGTGGTAGTTTTTGTGTTGCAAGCAACATTTCTTATGTTTTTTTTCCAATGATATTGCGTGCATCTGCCATTCCTGGATCATAAGGAGCTATTTTTTCACTGTGGCTTATAATAATAATAATAATAATAATCTCTATTTATATAGCGCCTTTCTAGACCAGGGTCACAAAGCGCTTTGACAGCCATTCACACATACTGATGGGAGTAGGCTGCACCACATGGCGCCGAATCTGCCATCAATAAGATGATAGTTTGGGTATACAGTCTCTAGCAAGAAGCACAGAAGATGCGTGGAAGATATCATTTGACTCATGTTACACCTGCACCTTATACACAGGTGTGACCTGTATATGTACAAATTATTCTTCCCAATGGAAGATAGGCTTTTTCTTCATTTTCTAGGACTCCTGTGTTTATTTATTATTATGTTGTCTCGGCATTTTAGAGTTTTTAAATTCATACTTTTTTTTAACCGTGTATTGCTTTTGATTGTTCAAGCGCTTTGTGACCCTGGTCTAGAAAGGGGCTTTAGAAACAACTATTACATAATAACTTACTTATTGCAAATGAATTGTTGTGGCTTATTATGCTCGCTTGTCCAGAAATGACTGTAGATTAGGTCACTTGACAATATGTTGTATCTAATATTGTGTATTTGTATTATTCTATACAAGATGAGCCTGAATCGCAACATTTTATGAGGAATTTACTGACAAGTCGAAAGTTAAAAAAACTGAAACATGTGCATCTGAAAAGAGAACTCGGGAGTGAAATCAAGAACGTGACAAACCTTCACATCCTCCCACGCGTCTTTTTCCTCCTTCAACACTCGGCTGGTGTGAAGTGGGGTCTGAGGCACCTCCATCGACTGCTTTGGTGGGAAAAATAATAAATAACATTTTAAAGAAGAGTTTTTGGTTGGATCTCATAGATAGTAAACCACTTTCACTGATAATGAAAAGTCCATACATTGATCCAGGGATGATTCATAAAGTCTGTGATGGTCATCCTCTGGGTTGGTTCAGTCTTGAGGAGGGTCCGGATAAGTTGTTTAGCTGCACAATAAAAAGGGATTATGTTAATATGGAGTCCAAAAAAAAAAAAGAAGAGTATAAGGTGTACAGTACACATGTTGAAGCGTTGGCATTTCCTGCTAAGCAATGCCCGCTAAAAGCAGTTATTAAATCATTTACTAAGCAAACTTAAATAAACAAATACAATGATGGGTTTTAATCCAGCCATCCCTTATGTGACTCAAAAAGCAGGTGAGTAGTCAGAAAACGAAAAAGGCTGAGTTTCATTAGAGGATAAACAACCACACACAGCTTTTCACGACAAACTTAACTTTCAATAGCAGAGAACTGTGCTCATAACAGACCCTACAGGATGTCAAAACTCATAGGTTTATATTTCTTGGTCAGAGCTCAGGCGAGCAGGTTGACCCCTTAAACACTTTTGAGCATTTGCATGTGTAGCAAAAATACAAGTCGGGGATTTATTGTGGCAGATCTTCATGTTCTTTGAAAATCTCTTATCTTTGCACACAAAAGCAGGTTCTCTGAACATCCGACAATCTCTTCAATGCAACACCATCTCTTTTTTTAAACTCCTAAACACATATTTTGGGATTGAGAGTGAAACAAACCTTCATCTGACACATCCGACCATTCAGGGTTGGGAAATTCATACTGGCCCATCCTGATCCTCTTCTTCATCCCTGGAGAAATGGCTAGACCGTGGTTTGAATAGAATGGAGGGTACCCACATAACCTGTGAGGGTGTTCAAAACACAAGGTCATCAAGAGGTTGAATAACTAATATAACATCATTTAAAATGAACTTACAGTATATACATAATGACACCCAACGACCACATGTCACATGACTTGTCGTACTTTTCAGGGCCGAGGACTTCAGGGGCTGCAGAAAGAGAAACAAAGAGAATATAGCGATTAAAAAAAAAAAGGTGCAAAAAAAAACAATACATTTTGCTCTAGAGAGGCGAAAATGTGTCTTACCGACATAGTAGGGTGTGTAGCATGGAGTTGCTAGCGAGTTGTGTGATGTGGTCTCTTTAGCAAAACCAAAGTCTGTGAGTTTCAGTAGAGCATTCGGCCTCTTTGTGGAATACAGCAAGTTCTCAGGCTGGAAGACGAAATCAAAAATAAATCATCATTTGTTTGACTGGTTCAAGAGAAGAATAGAGTGGGTATCAAGGACCATGTGTCAGTTTATCCAAGCTTGAGCTGCTACTTAAGTGCAGGTAAACTAAAATTAATAAACAAACTATAGCTTCACATGGTACGTTGTGACAAATTATACTCATGACCCGGGAGGGGTATGGTCTAGGTTTTCAAATAAAATACATTGAAATGTAATAATTATTTTTGGTTTTTACACACATTATTTTATGGCAAAAAAAAAAAAAAATTAAGTTCTGTAAACGGCGTTGCCTTTTGCTCTGGTTATTACATATTATAACGGTTATTTATCTATTGTACCATATATCCGTTAACATGCTCATTGGCATGAGACAAAGACTTACTTGCAAAACAAGTTTCAACCCATGGGTCAAGGTCAACAACCACCACGAGTGCATATGCATTTCTGGAAGCAAGGGAGGTCGTTCACCTTGACCCTGGGACAACTCAAGGAATACCTTCGGGTAACATTGACCCAGAGATAACACAAGAAGATACAAACCTTGACATCTCTGTGTGCAATGTTGACGGCATGTAAATATTGAATCGCCTCGCCGATGCTCTTCATTATGTCCGAAGCCTCTGGATGAAGAAGAGACGGAGGTTCTTACAATTCATAGGCAGTAGTGGCTGCAAAGAGACTGGGAAGGACGAATGTTTCACCTCTTTCTGTGAAGGCCTGGTCTCCCCTGTCTTGGATTCTACTGAACAGCTCTCCACCATCCATGCTGCAACAATCAGACAAGCATCGATTAACACAGGCTGAACCAGGAGCCTCAAAATGTGGCTCAAAGATGTGGGTCGGTTGCAAGATCAGGCGCCGCAGAATGGCTGGCTTGGTGCTTGGTTCTGTTTTTTCTGTTGCTTATTGCCACCAAAGATGATTATGTTTTGTTTCAAACTGCCAATAAAAGTTTCTGATTCCGACTCAGATTCTTAAGATCAGGTCTCAATGTAGTAGTAAATGAGGTCATGTGATTTGCAATTATGCAACAAAAGTTGAAGTGGTGGCTGAAAATTATTATTTTATTTAGCTCATTGTTGCAACATCATTACGAGATAAAGTTGCAAACAAGGTGAGCTGAAATATCTCACCTAAATCCTCTTGATCATTGACTTAACCAAACTGCAAGTAGATTTCTAATACGCAGCATCATTTAGCTGACTAATTTCTGCAGAGGCAAGAGAAGGGCTTGCGCGACCTTATAAGAAATGCTTGACTTCTTATGAGAAAAACATTTCAAGTTGCCTTCTGCCCCAAAAAGGAAATGAGTCATTAGGTATGAATATGAGGCGTCTCCACTATCGCAGCGATGTGCTTGTGACCACGGATGCAAGAGATGCACGTGCGGCAAGTTGAGGCTTTGTAGGTTTGGGTGATGAAAGACTGAAATAGAGCTTAGAGGAAATTCTTTCAAGATCATTTAGAAGAAATGGGCCATTCTGTCTTTAGATGTGTGATGACAAATCTGTTTCAGGCTAGATTGTATCACCACTATTACCGCTCACTCAAATAAAATATACATTAAAAAAATAGCTGTTCCCCCACAAAGACATAATGAAGAGACCATCCTTTTAACCATTTTTTTTTTCTTAAAAACTTTATATGGCGCTTGTATTACTTGTTTAATGTTTTTGGTTTTTAAAAAAGGTTTTTCAATATGATGTTGTACAAAGAACTTTATCAGTTTTATCAATCATAACTTCTGCAGTACAGATAATTTGCATTTCAGTCTTAATCTGAAACACTGATAATACGTGGGAACTGGATTATGATTAAAATGTTGGGACTATGCATCTGTTTAGAGCAGTGGTTCTTAACCTGGGTTCGATCGAACCCCAGGGGTTCGGTGAGTCGGTCTCAGGGGTTCGGCAGAGCCTCCGCGGCGGAGGTCCGGACACACCCAACATGTACAACATGGATTCACATGTATCACGGAATGTGATGGGAGTGAGCGTACTATCTGCATGATTTGCAGCGCCAAGTTGAGCAACTAGTCTCACACCAGCAAAACTAAAGGAACACTTCTTGAAGCTGCAAGTAGACAGGGAATACAAAAACATATCATATACATATCTATGTATTGAATATTTTATTTTTCACTAAAGAGGGGTTCGGTGAATGTGCATATGAAACTGGTGCGGTTCGGTACCTCCAACAAGGTTAAGAACTACTGGTTTAGAGCATGAGAAATAGCAAAGCGTGGAAACGTATTTAATTTATCATGTACGTCAACTTACCACTCCATGACAATAAGAAGACACTTCCTCGTCTGATAGAGGTTCTCATAGACGTCAATGATGCGAACAATGTTGGCACAAGGCGATGCTCGCCAGTGGAGCTCCACTTCTCTGCGGGCTTTGGCACAATCTTGCAACATCTGAAGGCACAAAATGAACACAATTGGTCACTGAGACAAATAATAATAATAATAATAATAATAAAGGCTTAAAAGGTTCATGTTAAAATTACTACAAAAATGAGTATCACTTTGAGTTGTACATTTTTTTAATCTATATTTTGAAGGAGAGATGACAGGTATGCCGTTTAAGGTTAAATGCTGCCACCTAGCGGCTCATGAAAGAATCGTTTCCGATTACCGATTCATGATAGATAAACTATCATTTCCCTCTGGAGATCTGCTTCGGGAAATTGTTTAGACAACGTTTTCATCATAACCATAAAATCTGTTAAACCATTTCACATTGTGTAAAATAGTTTGTTTTAAGATATGTTTTTCTTATTTATTTGACAGCATTTGTTTTGATAAATCCATTCAACCAAAAAATAAAAACAAACCAAAATGTATGAAAAAATGTCATTATCCTGACATTTTTGCAGCTAGATTGTTAACAAACATACACCAATTATTGTGGATTTAAAATATTTAAAAATGATATATTTTTATTTAAAGATAAAACATAACATACCATTCATTTTAAATAATTTCACACACATTTAACGGGTTGTATGAACATCCTAGTGAGAGAAGACAACCTTCTTCTGCCATAGGCTGTGTTCCATGTTTGCTAGGTGACCTTTTATACATTATATGTCAACATTGAAAACAGAATTGACTTTCAGTGACTGCAACAGAGGTGCTTGAATATAGTCACCGCCTCAGCTTGTTATACTTTCATCAAGCTACGGTCATATTGCAAGGACAAAATCTATTTCAGTGATTTAAGAAATAAAAGTAGCTCAATACTACTTACACAAAACAAGGCAACAAATGGTTCAACAAGGTCAAGGACGCACTAGAAACGAAACATGCGGGCCTGATCCAAATGTGATTTGTGTGATCAAATGTCATTCCGTAGGAACACATTCCTGCTCGTGTTCATAGCTGCCCTGTGACGTGATCATGTCTCAATACGAAGAGGGGTTTTGAGAGACGGGAAACTTGAAAGAGCTTCTGGTAACTTTGGAGATGAATCAAATAAAATATAGCATGTAGGACACATTTTTCAGCTAATGCATTCAAAGCGTAAAAGAATTACTACTGTTGCTTTGGTGTTCAACCAGTTTTGACAGATGCTGAAGATAAACAGTAGTCTTGATATTTTCATTGCGCCACACATTGAATATTGCTCATAACAGGGTCAGCTATGCGTCTATACAAGCAGATAAATACACAACAAAATCTGGTTACGACTGAAAGGTCATTTAATAATTTGCTTATAAATAGACTGCCAAAAGCAGTTGGAAAAGTTGCCCGCTCTCCCGCACAGTCTTGAAAACACTGCTGTGGTTTTTCCGGCTGAGTCTGCTTCCTGTTTTCAAAAACAGGAGCTTTTGACACTTGACAACCACAAATAAAGTCAAAATGATTTAGTTTGAATCATTTAAAGGAACTTAGGAACAGCTGTGAGTTAACCTTGTTCTTGTGTGACAGAAATAGAAAAGCAGGCAGTGGTCGTAACATGTAATCACGGTTACAAAAGAGGATTAAATCAATTAAGCGTGGCGACTTTGACAGAAACCACCTCAGACAGAACATTTGGTTTTATTCGGACCAGGTAGAACGGTTCTGTAGTATAAATCGACAAAGACAGGGCAGAGTACTACAGTATTGTAGACTTTCTAAGCTCCAGGGCAGGATTAGACGACAACACTCACAGAACTGGTGCAGCCTGAAACTCTTTCTAACCGACATCCAGAATTCATATTATATCAAGTCAAGTTCAAACACAGGTGCTTACTCCCGACATAGTTATGAAGGAAAACAGAACAATCATTCTTACCATGACGATGAAACATTTTAATCTTTTATGCAGTATATCTTTAATTCTATAAAGATGTAGAATCAAACCATATACATAGTGAGGCCGGTCTTTTAACAAAGATGCTTTCAGTGATGTATTCTACATACACATGTACATGACAACTGCCACACCCCCCAAAATAGCAAGGGTAGCCTAAAATTAGCTCCTCCACAAACAAAGACATGTCACCTTCCAAACACATGTGCATGCGTGAGGATCACACCCCCGTCCTCTGCTGGCTTTTTGTATGACTGTGAAGCCTCCATCTGTTGCGAGCCCTTTGAGGCTAAACAGTCAAGCTGGGGAAGGGAGTCTGGGGGGGGGGGGCAGATGGACACACAATGCACTTCCTATAGAAAACACAAAAGCGCTTGAGCCCTGGGTGGTGGGGAGGGGAAAAGTGGAGGATCACCCAGTTTCCACCTGCCAATTGTGATTAAGAAAAGGGGAGGGGTTGGTGGATGAAACCAGGGAATGGAGATAAGGACAGTCACAGATCGGGCCAGAGGGCAAAGGTGACCGACTGTACTGATGTTTAAGGTTAAGCGCGATGGGAAAATCTCCTAATCGGACTATGGGTTAAACATTGCTCGGCCAGAGGTGTCGTGTATTAAACTAGCAAACATGTTTGTGTGTCAATACGGCGTGATCTGATTAAAGACATCTGCTAGCATGACAACATCGTCATCATGCGTCTGCGTCTGTTATGTTAATCACTTTGTGTGTGTTTTGACGGGGTTGTTGTGCCATTATCAGGACTGCGTTAAAGCCGTGGAAATATCAGCAAAGCCATATGCAGAGAGGAGAAAAGAAGGATGAATGCTTAGTGACATATGTTCCTCATGTGCTGCATGAGAGATGACATGTGCTACAGTGGCAGGATTAATTTATAATGTTAAAATGTGAACCTTCTAGTACTACTGTGAGATATTGTACTGTGATATTTTTGAATAAAAGGCTAAAATGATTACATATTGAACTACAAAATTGGTATTTAATTAAACTATTAATTGTTTAAAGCATTTTGACAACATAAAGATAGTACAGTTAAATTGTAAACTTTGTTTATAACCTACACAAGCTGTGAAACATCACCAACAAAAAAAGTGATCATTTTGGCAAGTGTTAACCTAGTTAAGTGCACACAACAACAACGACGACAACAACAACGACGACGACGACGAGAGCGCAAACTATGTTAGATAATATCTACATGGGGTCCAAAGATGTTCTGCGTTTAAGTGTATTGTTTAAACAAGGATAATCAAAGGTCAGTGTAATCTTTAAACAACCGTTTGTGAAAACAATTATTAAGCAACACTTCCCATAACAAAGAGGAACTGAGAAAGACAGAGGATATGAAGTACAACAGTAAAAATCCTGTCTCGCTCTGAAGGTTAAGACCAGAGACTTGATTTCATTTATAAGTGTATGTTTGTTTCCTTTGTTTCCAATAATAATAATAACCTGATTGTATTGCTGGTGAGCCCATGGTCTTTCCTTCTTCATTGTACTTGTGACCCTGGTCTAGAAAGGCGCTTTACAAATAACTATTACTTACTCACTTAATCTCTAGCCGCCATTGCTGTCAAAAAATATAGGGAAGTTGCATTATACACAGGTTTGAACTTTGAAGGTTGGAGCTTTTGAATATATTAAATGTTGTACTTTGAGGGGAAAAAATTACTTTCAATGACCGTAGAGAACTGGATGTCTGCATCTGGCTTTCCATTAAGGTACATTAACCTTTAACATGTTTTAGTCTCTGGAAATGTTATCCCAAGAGACTTTGTTACAGGAAGATGAAGACTCAAACCTTTGCTTAATGTCTAATGTGGCAGCAATACTTCTTTCAAATATGTCACCAAGAAAACTGAACAGTTCATTCCTTTTCAAAAAGTAACTTACAAAACATCCAAATACTACAGCTCTGGTATTTCGGTTGAAACAAAGGGACCAAAGATTTTCTTCTTGATATAATACTAATGACAAACCCTCTATGAAAGATCATAGATTAAACTTTAAATCCGGTGTCTGATTGAAGTTTACCAAGTTCTGTTTTGTTTTCGTATGTCGGCAAAACATCTGAGTGGGAGTGGAATCGCTTCTTTGAGAACTGTATTGCAGATCTGGATCAGACGTATAATAGTATCAGTAATTGTAGGAACATTTATAAATCCGTGATATAAGAAAATCTATTTGTAAAGCTATTTATTGCAAGAACCCAATCAATTTCAGACTAAATCTATTCACACATCTTGAAATCTGCAAAATACCATCAAACTGAATTAACAAAATTCAATTAGTAATGGGCAATGGATTCAAAAAATATATTTCAGTCATTTATTTTCTGTTCCGCTTAATCCCTTATGGGGATCAGAGAGAAAATCAAACTCAATAAAATAATTGCACCGTTGCCTTTACACGCCAAAACATATTGCAAGGTTTTATGGCAAGATCCCACGGGTCAAACAGGAAGACCCAAAGGCTAAAAAAAAGCTGTAAATGTTTTCCTTTCCATAAATTGTTAAAATCACAAAGCATATACATTTGCAATGAAAATGTAGATGGTCTGGTTCGGAGAAAAAAAAATTGGTATACAAAGTCGGAAAAACTGTTAACGAAGAGTAGACAGACATTGTATTTATTGATACGACTGGTTATTATTCAACTTTAATTCCTGTGATTTAAGAAGTTCATTAGCCCGCCCTCCCCAATACTGATCTATTTTAAGTAAGAACATGGCCTTAACCTTAATGCCCCAAATAACCTGTTTTTTTGTATACATGTAAATGTGGCAACAGTAAGACGACACCTTGGGATGCTTCACGACCTTCAGGGGTGTGTGAGTGACAACATAATAAAACCAGTCAAATGAACTCCAAAAATCATACACTTACTTACAACTTTAAAACCCAAATACTCGACTTTATCATTTAAAAAAAACATGTAAAATATTCCATTAATGTATTGTGGCCACAGAGCGTTTTTCTTGAAAAATGTCAACCTAGGTTGTGGGTTGACAGCAGCATGTGCATGGAGAGGCCTCGCTGAAGTACACCATCACTCAAAGGGGGTTTAGGTAGTAAAACAGTTAAGATTGTTTCATAGCTGAGCAACTCCATTACATAAGAGCATAAATGAGTAGACTCTGGATAGGACATCCAGTCCACATTTCATAATTAAAAATGCAGTGAGGTTTACAGTGATCGGCTTGAACGACGGCAGTAACACAAGTGAGAATATGTTCTATTCCGTCTCTGCAGAAAGCGACTGAATATATCGGATGGGATATTCATTAATAAATAAGCCATTTATTAAATGGAACTTCATACCAAGATTTAACAGCAGGTGTGCAGATTTTAAGTTCCATTCAGGAAAACAATTTAAGTTTTATACTTGCTTTTTTTTTTACTATACAGTTTTAAATGATACTATGAAGAGATTCTAGTCTAGTCATCCTATGATGTGATTTTGCCCAAGGCTGGTTGAGAGTTATCTGCTAAAAAAAGAAACGCAATCAATGTTTTTAACAAACGCAATCAGTGTTTTAACATTTTGTTCTCTTGCCCACAGGCTGAAAGTTGTTAATGTGCTTGTTGCATCATTCCACAATCACAATATTGATTCTGTTGCTTTAATGTTGCTAGGAATCTTTCAGCTCTGGTGGACCGACAAGTTTCTTATCATCAGGTCTGGTATGTAAAACTGATCAACTTTTTTCCCCAGATTCTTTTTGCTATGCAACTTGAATGTGGTTGGACAACTGTTCACATGAAACTATTAAACTTAAATTTAAAAAGACTGACAAATACAGATATGTCAATGTTGACCATGTAGCTTACAATAATGGTGCGTGTTATATTATGATTTTTATGAGGAGTAAAATGTCAGATAAGTTTATTTGCAACCCCTTTTATTAACCTATAGAAAGAAAAATATAAAAATCGAAATCACTTTCACAATACATTTCCTTCCAAGAGAAAAAATGAAAACCACAATGATGAGAGACCAACTGAGACCTGACCGAGATGACCTTATGTCTGAGCCAACAGACGGGGCATTTACGGTGTGATTCATTCAAGAGAATTGTAAAATGACTTCACACAAAAATGCCCTGAAGCCCACATCAGTCTTCATATTTTAGTCACCTGACGTAGATAGAAGTTGTGTGACGTTTGTTCTTAATCACTGTCTGATACAGCAGCTGATCTCAAAGTTGGAATACTAGTGTCTGTACAAATCATGACCACGGTCTTGTTGTCATACCCAATGATGGATACATCAGCGTATCACAAAGAAGCTTGTCAAAGAATTTACGTTCATGATGTTGTTGTATTTTTGAAAAAGACCATCTTTGTCTCAGCTCAAAGATTACAGCTGAAACTCTAATAGGATACGTTTTAATCCCATAGCCGTCGCTAATACTTGATCATCATGATGCTCCAAACAAAAGCATCATCAAGCCCTAATGCCCAACTTTCAAAACAGAATGTGTTTATCACATGTAAGGAAAACAATAATGGCAAACAAGAAAATCATTATGTTAGCAACAACCTCCAGCTAGAAGCTTCATTTAGATGACTTAGTATAATCACAATATACAATAAAATCAATAGAACAACTGATTCAAGATTTTTTTCTGGCTCAAGGAAGAAAGCCTTGTTCACATGAGTTCAAGTGTCATAACCACCAAAGTTATTGAGTTTGTTTAGTGTAGTGACATTTATTGATGTCAAGTTTCGATTGGTTAAACAAGGGTGTTAATAACCTTTCTTTACCCACTTATGTTTCCATTCATAAGTTATTGAGAGAGATAGACAATCAGTTGTAGTTTTATCATAATGAAAATTGACAATGAATTTCATGAAAGAGGACATGTCACGTTAAATATTGTACTCCGATTCTGTTGTATTTTAGTCTTGAACACATAAAATATCAACCTATCGGATGTTAGCTATCAAGGATTTTAATTAAAAGCTAACTTTTAAATGTGGAAAAAAAACAAACGCTGATCCTTCTCCTTATAACAATGCAATCCTACGATTTCACAAGAGGCTTGAAAAACCCGGAGGCCATTTCCAAAGTCAACAACTACATATTTGCCTTGATTCACAGCGACAACATATTTTCCTTAACAAATACACTGACTCGTTCCAGAGAGACAACAGATAATAAGTAAGCAATGACCACACTTGTATGGTGTATACAAGTACAGATACTTTACACTACGTTTTAAATCATATCCTATGTAGCTCACTCATTATTTGTTTTATATTGGATCCTTCCAACTAATAATTTAAGCTGTTATGTATTATAAATAGTTAAAAATAACTTCATTGGGATTCAAGAACATATTTGAAGACTCAAACACAAACTCAAGTAGATAATTTAATTCTTCAACCATGTTATGGGTTTAGTTTGATATTAAGTCGTTCAGTATTGTTGTGCCACTTTATTATCATCGTCACTATTGTCAGATGATGAATGGAAGAAATAAGTTCAATAGAATGCCCAAGAATATATATATTTAAACAGACTGTGAAAGAAAAAAGGCCATTGACGTGTAGACCACAACTTATGTCGTTTATAACCCACAACCATAAACCACATTCACAGGCATTGTTTCTGACTGACGTGTATAATGTTGTCCCATTATATATATATATATATAAGTGTTGACACTTTTGTGGTAACTTTTCTGAGAGTTGTCTTACCTTGAGTGCATACTTGTCTCCGGTTCTCTTCTGGAAGATCTCCAGCACTTTGCCATTGATGCCCAGACCCAGCACCTGGGTGGTCACCTTGTAGTCGTCCGTAATGGCGTTCTTCTTGATCTGTAAGCTGGGTCTGGGATGGAAGGGCAGGAACTGACCCGCGGGGTTCTGCTGGCCGCCGGGGTTCTGCTGGCCGGTCGGGTTGGGAAACAGCGGCTGGTTCTGAGCGTTGGACAACATGATGTCCCCCCAACAATAGTGCGACTTTCACTATCTAACCCCAAAAACCGGAGTCGTCTTCCTGTGTTAGCCGGACACACTATGTCGCAAGCAGGGCCTCGGGGAAACCACCCGGCGATGTCGTCGCCTTCGACGGGCAAAGGATTTGCGAGTCCCACCGGTTAGCAGTTTAAAAGGCTAGGTTAGCTGCTAGCATGCTAGCTTGGATCCTTTTCTTGACCTGTGATTTTCCGGCTCAGCTATCAGTTAGCTTATCCATCTCCGGTGGTGTCGCCGTCCACCGGATCCTCGAAGATTTTTACTTCGGAAACTTTTTTTTTTTTTCTTTTAAAACATCCCAGAATTCGGCGACCGCGGCGGGTGGTTAAAAGAGTAAGAACAAGTAGAAACGACGATTAAAAACAACAGACGAGGGACAGACAACAAGTCGGCGGTAGCAGGGAAGCGACAAACACACTTCACTTTCCGACCAGAGCCCAGCCAGAGCAGGTTTGACGATGACGTCACCGCCTGCGCTTCCGCTCCTTAAAGGGGCCGCGCACTCACAGACGTCAACGCTCACTCTCTAATATTAACATTTTAATTTGTGAATTAAAATCTAAAAAAAAAGAGGCCGTTTGTTGAACAACTTTTTTGTAAGCGAATTTACATTATTATTATTATTTTTTAAATAATATAAATATATGTTTGATGTTATTAAATGTTATTTTGTATCATTTGTTTACATCTCACATCTCTTACAGTTTTTCTTGGTTCAATCTATAATAAAAACTATTACAAAAAATAAGAATACATTTAAATGTCTGACTTTTGTTTATTTTGTGAATTTAATATTACATTTATCAAAAGTAAGTAAGTAATTTTTATTTGTATAGCGCTTTTCCAGACCAGGGTCACAAAGCACTTAAACAATCAAAACAATATTCAATAAAATATATACTTTAAAGGGCAAGATAAAACATGATAACACAACAAGAGTTCCAGAAAATCAAGTAAAAGCCTGAAAAAATATGCATTACTTCGAATTTACATTATTATTATTTTTAAAATAATATAAATATATGTTTGATGTTATTAAATGTTATTTTGTATTATTTGTTCCTTTGTTTTGATCACCCCTCTCATCTTGTATCGGACCAATTCAATTCAATACAATTCAATTTTATTTAAAGTGTCTTATCATAACAAAGTTATCTCAAGACACTATACAGTTGAAGTAAGACTATAGTTGATTAAGGAAAAATAGATCCCAACAATTCAACAAAGAGCAAGAAGCGAAACCCTGTGCAGTGAGCTATGGCGAGGAAAAACTTCCTTTTAGAAGGCAGAAACCTTGAGCGGAACCTGACTCATTGTTGACGGCCTCCTGCTTTGACCGGCCGGGAGGAAAGATGGGGGGGAAGACAGATGGATAATGAGAAGAGTGAGGGAGGATATAGTGAGAAAAAAAAAAGAGGAGAGTGTGGACCAGTGCATGTTTTTCTTGGTTCAATCTATAATAAAACTATTACAAACAAATAAGAATACATTTAAATGTCTGACTTTTGTTTATTTTGTGAATTTAATATTACATTTATCAAAAGTAAGTAAGTAAGTAATTTTTATTTGTATTGCGCTTTTCCAGACCAGGGTCACAAAGCGCTTAAACAATCAAAAACAATATTCAATAAAATATATACTTTAAAGGGCAAGATAAAACTGATAACACAACAGGAGTTCCAGAAAATCAAGTAAAACTCAACTGAGAAAAATCTCTTAACTTAGGAAAATGTTGTCATAACATGATCTGGAGCTTGTAATCCATGCGTTTGTTTCTTCTCGCCTGGACTACTGCAACAGTTTATTTTCATGTCTTAACAAGAAGGAGCTGTCTCGCCTGCAGTTGATTCAGAACTGCAGCGAGAATTCTGACCCGCTCAAGTAGAAGAACTCACATTTCTCTGATCCTTAAAACTCTTTTCTGGCTTCCAGTTTCTTTCAGGATCAACTTTAAAATGCTGGTTCTTACTTTCAGATCTATTCATGGTCAGGCTCCTCCTTACATCACTGATCTGATCCAGCCTTACACCCCAGCTCTGGCTCTGAGGTCTGTGGATCAGAATCTACTGATGGTTCCTGAACACGGTTCAGGACCAGAAGAGAGAAATCCTTCCAGGCTGTTGCTCCTAAGCTTTGGAATGATCTTCTTCTTCCTCTGTGTTTGATGATCTACTGACTCCTTTAAGAAACATCTCAAGACATTTTTATTTGTTCAGGCTTTTCCTTGATTTTCTGGAACTCCTGTGTGTTATCAGTTTTATCTTGACCTTTAAAGTATATACTTTATTGAATATTGTTTTGATGCTTAATGCGCTTTGTGACCCTGGTCTGGAAATGCGCTATAAAAATAAAAATTACTTACTTACTTACTAAAAGCCTGAACAAATATGCATTACTTAAACAATATTTTTTAAAATATGGCATTTGTTACAATCCTATGGTCAGAAGCGTTTGTCGTCCAGGAGGATCTTCATCATAATATTAGTAAATATTTCTACTTATAATGTAACTCGCTCACACAATCCAAGTTCTATCTAGAATGTTAAGCCGTACATATTACGAGGAGATCCACATGTTTCTACTTTTTACACTAAACAAAACAAATATTGTCTCAAGTTTGAAATTGAGTTCAAGCAGTTTTGACCTGGACCTGAACTAAAATTACAATGAAAAATACGCAATGGGAAATCAGTGGGTTACTATTGCTCAACATATTTCAAAAGCATCCTGTACTTCTGCCCGTGTACAGTTCTACATTTACATCTCCAGGCGAGTATTTACACCAGAGTAGTGGCTTGAGTAGACCAGCAGGTTCCAGTATTTCCACTGGAAAATGCATTTGAAGAATCCAATTTATTTACTTTTCAAACATAACTTCATATTTTACTCAAAAGTGCGTGTGTTATTGATAACCTATAGAAAAATACAACCATTTTGTCAATTTCTAACATTTATCTTATTGTGTGGTGCGAATATTTATGGACAAACTCTTCCTATCAAATTAATTCATTATTTGTTTGCATTAACTCCCAGCTAGTTTGGTCAAAAGTGACAAGTTTTCAACACTTTACTATGCGATGACAGGAGCGTGATTTAAGTTGGAAAAACATTTTGGAATGAACACAACACGAAAAGTAAATACATGTGGAATTATAAGACTTATATATTTGTTTATTTTCTCTATTTATTACCACATCAATTTTCAAATAATGACATTCCTATTATTCCACACTAAACTCCTTTTTTTATTAATCAATAAGTAGTTTTCAACATTTTAATTGTTATTTTCCTTTTTTACTATTTGCATTTAAAAGAGAGATAATTACAAGAGAATACAATAATGCTGCGTACAATGCATGGAATAATCTCTCTATGTTTTAGTAACAAACACCCACAGTCATTTCATTCATATACTCTACAATACCAAAACATACACAACACATCCTTATTTATTTATTTTTTACTTTTAGTGATAATACATTTATATTACTTATTTATCTTACAAATATTACTAATTTCTTATCACACTCCCACTCTTTCCCAGAAAAAGTAAATATTTGTTTGGCAGTTTTAATGGTGTCTGGTGTTAACATCATAACTTAAAGGGATCTCAGAGAAGAGGAAGATACTGCTTCTGTGTAATATGGTGTGAGTGTCACAGCCTGAACAAACACATAAAGTAGATATACGATACCACCACTCAAGTCTTTTAATCAGCTGCCATGTTGTCAACAAGAAGTGTGTTGATCTTATTTCAAAATGGTGACTGTAAACACATAGTATATAGTTGGTAAACAGAAAGATTGTCGCGGTCACTGAAACTCCACATCTGAAATTATTACTACAACCGATGGCTCAAGCTTGTTTTACAGTTTGTTAATATTATCATGTTCCTCAGATAGACATGACAGAGTCCTTGTAGCACTTGGCATAAGTAGGTCACCGTTGTCTTTACTACAGCATTTATGATGGGAATCAAAGAGCAGAATCTTGACTGAATGAAGATTACACATGACTGATAGTGGACAGGCCATTAAACAATAAAAACAATGTCACATGGAATCCATGTCTGGACTTTCTTCTCTTCTGCTGGACCACTGAGCTCAAGCATAGTCTATTCTTGATACTCAGGCAGCATCACTTGACAGCAACATAAGTGAAAGCCTTGAGTTGATTTCAACTGCTTGTTAAGTGCGTATATGTAAGAGGAGAGGATTGCTTTCCACCTTGTCCTCACTTCACCTCAATGACATTACTTTTCCAGTCGCACACACTATTATAGCACAAGCTATTGTTAAAAATGTTTTAAAAACATTCTGAGTTTTACTTATCAATCGTTAATATTTATAAAATTGTGAAAACATTCTTCATTATTGTCTCGTTTGTACAATAACAGTTTAACATGTTAAATGTTTTTAATCACTTTTTCTAAAACACAATACATATTCAGTTCATTACAAAATATTTTAAAATAAATTACAATATTATAATATCGATAATGACTATTATTGTGTTCTCTTTAAAAAAAACCATTTAAATATTTTGCATTGCGTGCAGAACAACACAGCCCCACTAGATGCCAGTATTGTACATGACTTGCTGTAAAGTAAAACCTGATCCGACAGTTAAATGTAAAATGAATCCAATATATATTAAATATAATTATTCACCATACAAATTAAACGTTTTGAATAGTTATTCTTATTTTACATTTATTTTTCTATAGTTGTTTAATTATTGACCAAGAAGTTTCACAGTACACCTCACCGCAGTAGTATACAAAATAAAAAGTATATATATATATATATATATATATACAGTATATATATATGTTTTATTTATAATATATATACATATATATTATTTTATTTTGAAATATCCTATGGCAGTTTTTATTTGAGTTTGCATGTTTTTCAGATTATTTCAATAAAAGGACCTGGAATACTTTACTTGCGACTTAATTGTAATCAATTATCGATTTATTAAAACACTTAAAATGAACAATTCATGATAACATCAACAAGGAAGTTCATGGTCACGCAGTGCTCGCCGCTAGTCTGGATCACGTGGGTTCTTATCAAAGCTTCGATTGGGTAAAAGGGCGAAATACGTCACTTTAATAAGTGGATAATGCTTCCTGGAACAATTGAGTACAAACAGAAGTTAATCTTTGCATGAACTGATAAATAATCTTCATGATACATGTGTTTGTTATAAAGTTTGCCTGTGATACACTGCGCTAGTATATTGATCATTTATCTTGTTTTTCTATCTTAATTCTGTAAATATAGTTGTAAAACATAATGATACATTAATCTGATAATAATCGATCTTATTGGTTAAAACTATCGTGTTCGTGGACGTATAGATTATTTCACTTTTGTGTTTTCTCAGGGTCATCTTGACCCAGAGACAACACACGGGTTAAAGAACTGATAAACACAGCAGTTTTTTTATTTGCATTGGTCAATAGTTCGACCAAATGTGATTAAAATCATCTTACTGTGTTATACCAGCCTGCAGCATCCGTTTGCTATTTAAATATACATTGAAATGTAATTATTTTGAACTTTTAGCTTTCAAATTGCGTTAAAAGGATCAAAGGTGCGGTCTAAGTAAGCCTGGAAAGATTGAATAAGAATATGTATAGTATTTAGAAGTTTAAAATGGTTTTATTAACATGTACTGTATGTTGTGTCCACATGTATGAAGCTGCTTAAGTGGGTCAGAAAGTACAGAAAGATATATATATATATTTTTTAATTAGTTCGTCGCGTGTCATGAAATCGAAACAAAGTTTTAACATCCATCCATCTATTGTCTTCTTCTTCTGCTTCTCATTTTTCTTCTTCTTATAGCCATTATAATAACATTATTATTCTTACTATTATTATTATCATCTAGATGGTGATTTAGCAGGTACTTTTTTCTTAATGGACAGACAGTATTAAACATCATGGAGGTTCATACCAAGAACAAGATTGGAACTAAGTCACAAACTAAGCCTGACCAAAATCCGCCTTTCTTTTGTGATTTATTTTCCCATACCATTTACAACAACTTGTACCCTATACACAGCACATCAGGTCCTGAGTGATAAGGGTTTATTGTCAGGAATTTAATTGTTTGCTGTGTTAAATCAAGTAAAGTTTGTCTCTATTTTCTTTGCTTTTATTTACATTTGTATTGTGTTTATATTTATTTTGTTTGTTTTTATATATATTGTATTAAAACCATCCTGAACCCAGTTAGAAAACAGGTACACTCATCTAATCTTATCATACAAGGCAGTAGAGTTCCCAGACAGATAATGTTGGCACAACATACACAGCAGGTGTGAGGAGCAACAAGAGCTTGTGCGACTGCTCCTTCTGCACAACAGAGAGTGACGAATCTTCAAATGACCTCTCGATCCAGATTGTATTTTGGAACTCAACCAAATTTTATTCTTAATTTCCTCGTCCCACTGTCAAAATGTAATACCTGTATAAACCTCCTTGGGGGAGGTAATAAGCCAGATATTGAAGAACCCATGTTTGATCAATCATCATGCTAATAGAAAACTAATGTACATTAAAACTGTGATTTTAAATAGTATAATTAAAAATACTTTTGCTGCATTCTCGACCACCGTTATATAAGTAAACTCCACGACACAAGGCCATGTATTTCAGATGTACCCGCCACACGCTGAACACCTGGTGTTGTCGTAATCCCACTAATTGTGAGTAGGTGTGAAATCTAAACCTCTGGAGTGTTTACAGTTCCAATAACCGCCAGCTTGACTGTCATGGACAACCCTATTCATTAGCAGCTCCTCTGGGGACGTCCAGTCTTTTATTTAGGCTTCCTAGAATACTCCTTTTATAGAAGCTAAACATAAACATTCTTGTCTGCAAATGATGGGTTGTCCAGCGGAGTGTTAGTTCTGGTCTGCGACGATCAGGAATGTGTGGTCTGTGCAAAGAGCTGGACAATTTGACATTATGCTGACATTTTCTTTTTTCTCTCCATCGAAAGCGCTCCCTCAACGGTCTCCTGTTTCACTTTTCTTTTTTAGCTCCCCGACAGGAAGGAAATCTGTGGGGCAGGAGGTGCATCTCCCCTCATATCTGCTCCCTCTGTTCTTCATTAGTGTGCGAAAGTCCGAGCCAGTTTGGATCAGTTATTTCAGGCTGGTCAGAACCTGTCTTTCTCGGAATAATCCTCCAAAACCGCCTGGGGCTGAAACCAAAGCCGTGGCTCTATATAGACCCATGGTCAGCAGCGCTGGCTCTGCTGCAGGATTCTAGCACCTGGACAAGCCCCTGGTCCAACATGAGTCCCGCTGAACCTGCTCACCTCTCCGGACACAAACCCACCCCATCCCTAGAACCCCTCTTCTCCAAGTCTGATTCAGCCACTGATGTGTGTTGATACACAACCTCACACAACCCTGAGAAGGATGAAACGGGTCGTGGTTCTGCAGCATGGACCGTTCACCTCGGTGGACCGCTCCCCCGCCTCACTCATCAATTACACACATAAACAGGGTCATAAAACCCACTAACTAGTATCTGGACATTCTGAGCATTGGGTGGAACATTGCAGACGTTTCTACCTCCTCAGCCCTTTCGACTAGAGTGAGGTGTTCCGTAAGATCCTGACGGACGACTCCAGGTTTATGTTTGGACGTAGAAAGGTCACAGTGTTGTTTACATCTCTGTCAACACCAATGAAGCCGAAATACTGCATGAATGTGTCAGCAGTGACTTTGAGAGACATTTGTTTCCTTTAACAATATGAGTTATTAATAAATAGACAACTAAATAGACATAGTCGCAAAAAATAGAAACGACAAAAACAATAATTTAATATAAAGTATATATTTTTGGTTGATTTGAAATGTATTTAAATCCAATTTAACTCCATAAAAGATATGAATGACTAATACAGATACAAACGAATTGTAAAACTGAAATATTTTATGATTAATAACCTTGTGAGGATCGTATAACTACAGACAAAGGGCCACAGTTGGCTCCAAAGTCTTCTCTAAATGTATTGCCTCCATCAATCATAGATGTCACTAGTGGAAATCTACCTTAAATCATATCCATCGGTCTCACCTATCTGGGTTTGCTTCTTTATTCGAGGACTTACATCTTTGTTCGGGTTCTAGGCACTCTGGTTTCCTCCCACTTTTCCATAGGATATTTAATAATTGTCAGTAGGTGTGTGTGATTGTCCATCCATATCTGTCTGACTGCCCAAGGTCTCTTCTAAAAGCAGCACTATGTGATATTAAGACTTAAAAATATAGATTTTTCTTTTCATAATGCAGTAGAACTTCGAGACGAGGTGACCCCCCCAGATTAAGTTTGCTTGCCATATGACCAACGTACTGACACGGAATCGGCACATGCCATCTCACAATGGGACCATATATAGCTTATCATCCATGAACTGAGCGGCTCATCTATGGTGCCGCAGGCTAGCATGTGACCACCGCAGGAATCCCCCGCCTTTCATCAGAGAAAAGGGACCACACAAGCCCACGCAGAGGCTCCAATGTTCTCAGTGTTTCACGGCACTTTGACGTTTTTATGAGCGTGAAACTGGATTACGATTTAGCGAGAAAAGTCAAAAACAGTCCCTTATTACGGAGGCTAGTCCCTCATCCATTCGAGGTTAGTGGGGCAGCTTGTTTTCCAGCGTGCCAGCACTCACGTTTTCGTCACATGGGCATTCCTGCTTCCCTTTTGTCTCCTAATAAACAAGAGGGCTTTTGGGAATCGAGGGGAAATATTTAGCCTACTTTTGTAGCCAGTCTTCTGCCCTACGCGTTGTAAAGAATGCCCTAATTCCAACTCATAAACAAACTCCCACAGTTCTTTCATTCACACACACTTGTTGCCATTTTTTTTTTACCCACACACACAAAATTGCGCTGGCAGGTCTACACAACACATGGATTGTGCTGACCATCCAGTACAGAAAGGCCGAACGCCCTAGTTGTCCAGCACAGAGACTCTTTTTTGCAGTTATTGGTGATTTGGCCCCTGAAGTGTTTCCTCATAGACACAACAAAGTCATGCAACCTTTTTTTTAACTGCACAATTCATGAATCACCATTGAACCTGTCTTGAAGAGAACACACTCCCACACTCTGGCATGAGTTTGTTCAAGCACAAACCGCAGAGCTTAACAAGTGGCCTGAAGGTAAACTGAGTCC
Organism: Callionymus lyra; assembly: GCF_982586985.1. Classification (NCBI taxonomy): domain Eukaryota; kingdom Metazoa; phylum Chordata; class Actinopteri; order Syngnathiformes; family Callionymidae; genus Callionymus; species Callionymus lyra. Next base: position 20,187,257 of record NC_141827.1, read on the forward strand.
ATAAGCTATTGATGGTCCATAAAAATTAATTAGGAGCCAAGAATTCAGCCAAACAAGTACATCTCAGTTGCCTTTTACTCTGTGTTAATCTTCTCACTTCTAACCTTTCTTATCAATGTGCTTTTCTTATCACCTCTGCCAAGAACTTTGTGCGATCATCATTTTTTTCCCCGTCTTTTAGCAAACTCATAAAGTAAGTAGTAGTTAAACAGAATTTCCAGAGAGTTGTTTGGGCATGGGTCACAGAGAAGAAGATAACATATTGGTTGTGTTTTGGAAGTTATCTTGCTAACTGTGTGTGTGTCTCAGTTTGATAATGTCTTATAGACTCAAAAAAACGCTACACACAGTTGTTGACTATGGCATGGAGACTACTGACCCCTCAGCAAAGTTTTGACCAGGTCAAGGATAAGGGGGCAGAATACCTAAATTCTTCCAAATCTGATTTAGAATTTAAACCATATATTCTGTATATATTACTTTATTTCCAGAATTGTACTTAATTTCTTGAATTCTAGCTCCTTTAACCTACTGTAACAGGCTGCAATGTGAGGCAGATGAAGCCCCCTGAAAATGAGAGTATGTCAAATATTAATACAATTAATTCAATAAATTAAATCTTTAAGACACAAAGGCAACACTGTGTATTTCAGCTTGTTACATACACTTTAGGCAAAAAGTTTGGACAAACCTTTTGCGCTCAATTTTTCAGAGTGACTGATCTTAATTCCTTTATATCTCTTTACTTAGCTGATTATTTTCATGAAAATGAATTAAAAGCTTGTCCAATAGGGCTGTATCAACCTGCTTTCTGCACAACACAACTAGTGGTACCAACCCTATTAATGAGAAAAACAATTCCACTAAGTTACCCTAAAAATGTACACCTACGAATTAAAACCATGTCAGATGACTATATTTTAAGGGTAATCAAAAATGCCAAAAGTCTGCATAGCAGTCACCAGATAAAAATGTGGCTACTTTGAAAAAACTATAAGAGAAGTTAACAATGTAAATTGTAATTAATCTTGATAAAAAAGAAAAACCATTAAATGAGAAGGTGTGTCCAAAACTTTGGCATGTACTATAGATTAAATAAATATATTAAAATTGTGTAAAATATAATCCCTCGGCAAAGGTCAGAGCTATAAGTGTCTTTCTGGATTTCCAATTATTTTGGATTGTAGGAACCCATCAGAATCACAAGGAAAACCAACGGAATATCACACAGGGAGTCCCCAGGTGGGAGCTAGCTTAGCGCTACATTGCTCTGTTAATTACTTAGCATTAATTAATGAAACGATTAAAGTCTGTGCACCACATCCTCCCAGGACCTCTAGCTGCTTGTCTCGACTTCAAAACTTAGAATATTCCCACTATGATTTCCCATAACCTTGTTACAAAACAAGTATTTATTGATTAATCAGGTCATGGGAGTCCAAGTGTTTAATGCCTCTTAAATGGGTCAGAAAGTACGGACAATTTTTTCTTTTTTTAGAAATAAATTGGTCGCGGGTCATAAAAAGCGAGACAAGGAGGCGACTTGTGTTTGCTCTATTGTAAACACACGCACACAACCAAAGTCACTTCAAGTGTCGTCCTCAGTTCGGAGTCTCTTTCGTCTGTCTGTCCCTGACATGGAGTCCCTTTGTAATCCAATAATCCCTCTTAATCCCAAGTGAGATTATGTGAGGTAAAAGAGCCACTTTGTGCGTGAGATTATCCTTCAATCAGAATTAAACTTTATTATATAGTTTTGTTTTGTGTAGGTTTCCTTGCTCGCATGTTTCTGTCACTTGTGTTTTTGTGTAAGGGCCCCCTCTCTGGATCTGGTTCATTATGAACAGCTGTTTGAGCGACTCCTTCCTCATCCCTTCCCCTCTTGCTCTTTGCTTTAACAGCGATCAATGGTGCTCTTTAATCCCACTGAGTCTGATCCCCATCACGTTTCGCCTCCTACTCTCAACCCGGTGCCCCACTGACCCTGCAACATTCAACCATTGACCGGCCCCCAACCTCTACCTGTGAGGCCGCACCTGCAACATCTGGCCTCGTATCATCCTATTAATCCGTCAAATAGGACACCGTGTCTTGCTTTAATCACTCCTCCTGGTCGGCCCGCTCGCAAAGCCGGGGCGAAATCCACGATGAATTACTTCTAAACTTGCGGTCATGTGTTCCACTCGGTCCCGTGCCGTCGCAATCCTTCACTTTGCACTATTTTTAAGCTGCCCAGCTGGCACTACCAGCACGGCCTCCTAACCCACCACACATGCACACGCCCACACGCCCAAGTGTGTGCATGTGCCACCCGTGGTATGATGCTCCACCATGCCCTTGTATGGTTGCATGACCCACCGACCGGCGTGCCCTGCTGGTGTGAGTTTCCATTCCCGAAGCCTTCGACATATATTCCCCACGGGCCACTGTCATGTCCAATTACATACTCCGTCGTACTCGCCGGCATGATGTGTATATATCCTCGCACCACGTGCACCTCGCAGCCCATACCTGTAGATGTTCCACGCATGACCCAGATTCCATCGACATATGTGGGACGCAAATAGAAGTGATTCTGTAGCCGCATGTATACTTTCCTTGCAGTATGTGGATTAGAAGGAATGTACTGCTTCACGTTTCCCGGGTGTATTACTACCCACTGCAGGATTAGAAACATGAACTCAGACGACATTTGAGTTCAGCATACATCATTCTGCTTCGCATGCATTTATATATGGGACATGAAGGTGGTCCAGGTTTGTTTGACCATGCATTTAATTACCCTCACCAAAGGTTTTGCTAGTTCCTTAGTTGTGTTTTTGCACACTAAAAACATTGATATATTCTGATTTTCTTTAAGCCTTAAATGTTCTCAGGGTCAATGTGATCCGAAGGCCTGAAAACAAATGTGTTAGAGTCATCCCCTGTGTTCCGTTTCAAGGTGAACGACCTACACTGCTGCATATGTATTTCTGGACGCCAGGGATAACACCAGGGATATATCAAACACATTTATTGTTGGCCTTGGGGTCACCTTGACCCAGAGGCAACACAAGGGTAAAATCTCACCTACAAATAGATGTGTCAGTTGAATAGATCGAAAGATATATAATTAAAACAGTGTCGTCTGAAAGTTATCTATTGTTTTTAACTGATGCAGTTCTATTTATTTACATTCTGCTGTATTTGTCCCGAGTGCCAATTATGCCCCCTGCAGTTTGCCTACCAGCCAGCAGTTGGTGTGGAAGATGCCATCCTTCACCTCCTGCATCGGACCTACTCCCACTTGGATAAAGGAAGCGGTTCAGTGAGAATCCTGTTCCTGGACTTTTCTAGTGCCTTCAACACTATCCAACCCACTCTGCTGCAGGACAAACTGACTAAGATGCATGTGGACCCTGGTCTGGTCTCCTGGATTACGGACTATCTTACTGATCGACCACAGTATGTCAGGCTGAAGGACATCAAGTCTGACACTATGGTGTGCAGTACAGGAGCACCTCAGGGGACAGTACTGGCCCCTCTCCTCTTCACCATCTACACTTCAGACTTCTGCTACAACTCAGAGCTGAGTCTCGTCCAGAAGTATGCTGACGACACTGCCATTGTTGGATGCATCAGGGACAACAGCGAAGACGAGTACAGGAGTCTGATACGTGACTTTGTGGACTGGAGTGAGAGGAACCACTTGCAGCTGAACACCTCAAAAACCAAGGAGCTGGTCTTGGATTTCGGGAGGTCCAGGACAAAGCCACGTCCAGTGTCCATCAGAGGCGACGAGGTGGAGATAGTGGACAACTATAAGTACCTCGGTGTGTGGATGGACAGTAAACTGGACTGGTCCTGCAACACAGACCATGTGTATAAGAAGGTTCAGAGTAGACTGTACTTTCTGAGGAGGCTTCGTTCATTTAACATCTGCAAGAAGCTCCTCTGCATGTTCTACCAGTCTGTGGTGGCCAGTGTCCTGTTCTATGCTGTGGTGTGTTGGGGTGGAAATGTGTCCAAGAGGAGTGTCAACAGGTTGGACAGGTTGATCAGGAGGGCTGGTTCTGTGGTTGGAATGAAGCTGGACTCACTGGTGACAGTTGCTGAGAGGAGATCATTGAACAAACTACTGTCCATCATGGACGATGACAGTCATCCTCTCAGCACTGTCATCAGTGAGCAGAGAAGCAGAATGAGTGCACGAATGCTCCTACCCAGGTGCAAAACAAATAGACTCAGGGACTCATTCATCCCTCGGGCTATTAAATTGTACAATTCTGAGTTCGGGGGCAGGAGTGGAGTGAGAGTATCTGGATGTTCTGTTCCATGTTAGTCTTTGTATCTTTGTCTTTGTTGTTTTTCTTTCCTTGACCTATGTTCTTTGTCTTTGTCTCTAGACTTAGATTGTGTCATCTTGTTCTTCCTCTTTTATTTTTTATGTATTATTTTTTATTGTTTATGAAAAATTGCTGGCTATTGTAAAAAAACAATTTCCCAAAGGAGACCTCCTGAGGGATCAATAAAGTTTTACCTTATGGCCCGACAAGTCATTCTATGTGGTCCGCTGGATGGTTTCCTATAAAGCATGCCTGTAAGACATGTATGTAAACAATTATCCAGACTTTCCATGAAAGTAAAACTGAGGTTGAAGGAAATAAATTTGATACTCAGGTTGAAGACAGTTTTGGCAAAATGTCGGCCTGTGACTAAGAGTGCTAAAAGATTGTGTCCTCTTGTCTGATTAAGTTTGACGCCCTTGGTCTAAAATAATAATAATTAAAAAAAAAAAACTTCAATCAACATAAAGTTATATAAAAACAAGTAAAATCTATCAAACTGAAAAAATAACAACAGATTTTACAGAAAGACAACTTGGGTTTGAATTTAAAGAGTGTTAATAATTAAAAAGTGAACAAAAAATTCAAATATAATTGTAATAATGTATTGGTAACCAAGGAAAAGATTTAAAATGACTTGATAAAACAATCAAACCCACAAAACAACTTCATGTGTTGGAACATGACAAATAACTGAGCTAACATGTTGTTCCTTTCATGACCATAGTCAAACGAGATTATTCGTTCTAGACTCAGTTATTTGCTGCATGTTTGCTAGTTCTGCAAATAGCTGGACACATTGGCAAGAAGCCGTATGAATTAAAAATACCTCCAAAACACGAAAAAAATCAAATCATATCTCGTCACTTTTTTTAAATTCATGCTGTAGAGCAAACTAAAAAGGGCAACAAAGGTAATACTTGATTACGAAGGTTGTTATGCAAGCATGGAGGTGAAATAAATGAACTGAACATGCCTGGAACTATATGTGTTTGCTATGCATGTCAATATTTGAATCTTGGGCTTAAGGCCAGTTTCATTGTTTGTTTTCTGAAAATGAAGCTTTAAAAATGTCCAAAGTTCAGAGGATGAGAAGAGGTGGGAGTAATGGTAGGGCAGGGAAGGAGTTGAGTCTCCTAACAGCCTGGTGGAAAAAGCTGTCCTTTAGCCAGCTCGTTCTGGCCCGGAGACTGTGCAGTCTCCTCCCGGACGGCAGCAGGCTGAAGAGGCTGTAAGATGGGTGATTGAGGTCACCTGCGATCCTGATTGCCTTGCTGGTGATGCGGGTGTTTTAAATCTCCAGGAGAGTTGGGAGAGACACACCAATGATCCTCTGCTTTCACGATGCGCTGCAGGGTCTTGCGGCAGGACACAGTGCAGACGCTGTACCACACGGCGATGCAGCTTGACAGGATGCTCTCGATGGTGCCTCTGTAGAAGCTGAGCATCATGGGGTTGGGGGGGGGGCATCTTCTACTCTTCTTGGTTTGCGGAGGAAGTCCAGGCGCCGTCAGTATTGCTGTCAGTATTGTGGCTCCAAGATAGATCTTCAGAGATGTGCACACCCAGGAATCTGGTGCTGCTCACCCTCTTCCCTGATGGTTAGTGGTAGATGCTGGGTGGGCACTCTCCTGAAGTCCACAACAATATACTCAGTCTTCTCCACAATCAGGTGGACATGGTTGTCTTTGCACTACGTGGCCAGCCAGTTTGCCTCACTCCTGTAGGTTGTCTCATCCCTGTTGTTGATGGCAACACAGTTGTGTCGTCTGCAAACTTAATGAAGAGGTTGGAGCTAAATAATGGAGAACAGTCATGGGCCAGCAGAGTAAAGAGGATGCGGCTCAGCACACATCCTTGGGGGGCCCCTGTGTTGAGTGTGACTGTGGTGTCCCCACCAAGAAGTCCAAAAGCCAGTTGCACAGGGAAGTGTTGAGTCCCAGCTGGTCGAGTTTGTGGATGAGCTGCTGGGGGATGATTGTGTTGAATGCTGAGCTGAAGTTAATAAACAGCATTCTAAAGTAGGAGTCTTTAGTCTCCAGGTGGGAGAAGGCTGAGTGGAGGGCAGCGGAGATGTCATTATCAGTTGGGCGGTTGGACCGATATGCAAACTGGAAGGGGTCCAGGGCGGGTGGGAAGGGCAGACTTGATGTGCTGCATGACTAGCTACTCTAGGCACGTCATGAGGGTGGGAGTGAGTGCGATTGGACAGTAATCGTTGTAGCTGGAGGGGTACGACTTCTTTGGGATCGGGATGATGGTGGTGGCTTTGAGGCGTGTTGGGACAACATGCAACAACCTTGTAGCTGGTTTGCTGAATTTAACCAGCGGCCTGTATGCTGGCATTAGCATGACAGTAGTGTGGTCTGAGGCTCAAAGGTTGGGGAGGGGACAAGCTTTGTAGGCACCTTTGTGTGTAGTGTAAACATTGTCCAGGATATTGTTTCCTCGTGTTGGGAAGTTGATGTGTTTGTGGAGTTGTGGAAACCGGTCTTGGGGTCGGTGTGGTTGAAATCCCCAGCCAGGATGAGGAAGTTATCTGTGTCTTCCTATGCTGGTCTGCTGGTCACTGATGTGCTGGTGGAGCTCTTGACGTGCCTCGCTCCTGTTGTTGTTGGAGCCAGGGGGATGTACTGTATATTGCCACCAGTAATATGTTACTAAATTCCCTTGGCAGGTAGACTGGCCTCCATAAACTCCACCAAAGATCAGCAGTGTTTGCAGACCAGGTATCACTGAAATACTTCCAGGACTTGCACTGAATAAAGTCATTACTGGCAACAACTGGAAGTAGAGATTGCAATGGGATGCTCCATTTCCCCCATACTATTCGTGGCAGCGTTTTAGGTCATCCTGATCGTTGCAAGGCAGGTGGTGGGTGGGGTCCGGCTTCCGACAGGCCTGAGGCTCCCACCCCTAAGGAGCTACAGTATATAGACAATATTAAGTGCCTACCACGCACTGGGTGGAACTCACTCCAGCTACCATTGAAATCCATCACACTGGAGTAGAAGGCAGTAGAAGGCAAGGCTTGTGATGGAGTTAAGAGACGTTGACCTGGGTAGGCAGCTCCAATTCCCAAAAGAGATCTGCAGCACCACCTTATGACCAAATGTAGATCCGTGGTCTGCAGCCTTGAGATCAGTACTACTGATTGAGCTGAAAGTCCAATGGAAGGAGGGACTGGAAGCTGCCTATGAAAGAAAGAAGGCAAAGTATGCAGACCTGGTTGCGGAGTGCAGAGAAAACGACTGGAGAGCAAGGCCGTAACCGGTGGAGGTGGGTGCCAGAGGCTTCGTGGGCAGATCAACATCCAACTGCTCAAGGACCTGAGACAACGTGGAGCCACACTGGGCAGATCCACCAAAGATCTCTCAGAAGAATCTAAAAAAGTAAGCCGCTGTGGCTGAAAGGGCGAGACAAAGTTTGGGGAGCACATAGCATCTAACTAGGTTTTTGCTACAAGGCGTGTCAGGGAGACGTCCCTGTGCACTGCCCCGCCACCAGGAGATGTTCTCGGATAATGGGCAAAACGTCAATGAGCGGTGGTCCCCAGCTGAAGACCCTTCAGCAAAAACCTTGAGGAATGTGGTCAGGCTTAGGCCTGGTTCAGGGGAGAGAACGCCCTTGCCATGCACAGTCCCCAACAGGCACCGTTGGAGTTGCGACTGGCTTAAGGCCTAGCTGGATGACCACCATCCTGTATTATGAAATTTAATGATTTTCTTTATATTGATTTTTTATTAAAAATGTATCCATGAAATAAAAAAAGAAAAAGAAGGAAAATGGTTTTGATGGTTTTTCAAATGAAAAAGTCTGACTTTGAAGCTGTAAAAAACACATTTACTCCCATAAAAAAAAACTCCTTAACTTTTTATGAATAAATTATCAATAAATCAATTTTGCCCAAAACAACATGGAAACATGCTTTAAAAATGTTTAAATATCAGTAGAGCTTTAATAAAAAACAACTTCCAATCTCGCCAATGTGTGTCGGTCTGCTTTGGGGGTTCCTCCATGATGGACTGTTTAAGCCTACCAAGGAGGCATCTAGGATGCTTCCTACAAAGGTATCTGATGATATTGAGAAACTGGAGATGATGGTCATACTGTAGATGAACGTAGACACGTTACTGGTGGAATCAGGACTTTGCTAGTTCTTCACCAAGAGAGCAAATATTGTAGCCATGAGCCAGAATTCAACCTCAAAGCTCATTAACTTCAGTATTCTAATTGTGTTCGGTGTTAAACACCACAACAAAACATACATTTCAAAATCCACCGAGTAGTGAAAAGTAAAAATCGACGATGCAGAACGTCTGAATTATTGATGCTAATGGACTCCAACGAGGCAGAGCAGATGACGGTCCGAGGTATTTAGTTTAATAATAATTTTAGCTCCCACATCCTCCTGTCATCCTATTCAGTAGGTCAGCATTCTCCCTGTCAGGAGCAGACGGAAACTTGCTCTCCACACACTGCCATGGAAAAGCTCTTAAAAACAATTCAGCCAGCAGCTGCTACAAACGACAAGTGACTGCGAGAAGGAGGCCATCGGAGAGAACGAGGCCAGCGAGGCCATCATGGATCCACAAATATAGATATGGAGCCACGCTGTCGACAAGCATCGCTCTAATGACACTTCATTGGTGATATTCCGATGCTGCTTTTGTGTCATTAAAGCACTTGTCATCTTGGGAATAGATTTGCTGTGAAGTGCTTTCCAAGACCGTTAAGACGCACGACTAGAAGGTCTAAACTCGGGCACTTTAATCCAACAACTTGTTTCTAAGAGGCCATTTTCTCGGAATTCTTAATGTGTAAATATTGCGTGTCACACTAGAAGCCACATGAAATTTGTTTTCTCACATGAAACACTGACAGGAGACTGAATGATTCATGCAACAAAAATGACTGCCTCACAGCAAGAAGGTTGCTGGTATTGTTTATATCAGGGACATCCATTGCTGTGAGTCTGTTTTTATTTGATCAAATCAATTGTTTTCTGAAGAGTCTTGTAACAAGGCAGTGATATAGTCATATTTGGACCTCTGCTTTCATACAGATGACAGCTTTTTGCATTCATTTCTACTTAGATATACATTGAAGATTTAGAATATTCAACGAGGGAGATTTGAAAAAATGTATAGACATATATCAGAATATTAAACATTATGTTTAGAACCTTCACAAATCAAGTATTACTAGAGCTTATTACTAGAAGTCTTTCAAATAAAAAAAAAGATATTTAATAAATAACAAGTCCAAAAAATACTAAACAAATAAAACCAAAATGTCTAAATGTCCAAGAGTCCAAAAACCAAAATGTCCACTGAACTGGGGAATAAAACAGGAAAAACAAACATGGATAAAACAAGGAGGTGAAAACGTTCACTTATAAAGAACAAACTAAAACACAGAAGCAAAGATGCTGAACATGCAATAAATCCAACAAGGATGATGCACAGAAGGGAATAAGAAAACCAACTACAAACCGACGCAGGAAAATCTTTGATCTGGTACATAAGTCTGGACTCAGGTGGTTGAAGTAGGTTCTTCATTGTTCATGAGGTCCAGCTGTGTGTTAGTTGACTGGGGGAGAACACAGGAAGTGAGAGAACAAAATAAAACCAAAATAAAAGTGAAAATGAAACACTATATCATCTTTATTTTTCTTTAATAAACATGAAGAATGAGATGTCATAGCCTTCTCCACGTATTTTCATGTTTAAAAATGTTGTCATTAATTTTTTTATTTTGTTTATTTTATTTGTGCAAATATAAAGAAGCAATAAAAGCAACAATTGTGTTAAGAAGACCCTGAGGGTGAGGTAGAAACCCACTACGGGCTTATATTCCAACCTCATCTACAAAAGCAATTGCACAAATAACCTAGAGAGACAAAAAAAAAAGTAAAATTAATCTCGAGTAGCATTATGATGAAAATAATACAAAATAGAATGAAACTCAGCATCTAAACACATAAAAAAAAACATAAAACACATCAGATTACAAAGAGTAGGTATTATATACAACAACGTTTTGTGATTTTAGTTTTAATTCAATTCTAGCTAAAGAAAAACTTTCAACAATCATATTTTTGTTCCATAACTGGTCTATGGTATCTTATCGAAAGCTTTCGTGAGATGTGTGACACAAAGGTATATGTTATTGTCTAGTGGAGTATAAATGAAACTGAAAAGTTTAAATAAAAAACTCATTAAAAAATTAAAAGTCTTTAAGCATGTACTATCAGTTCGTGAAAAACTCAAAGATTTACATGTTTTTAGATGCAACAAGAACTAGGATTTCAATACATTATAACTGGCTTGATTCCTAATGGGTTTCTTTCTGTATCACTAATTTTAAAATATTTCCCCTTCAGAGGTGATAACAGTCTCCTGCGTCAGCATGCTCGGCATTTTCGGTCATAATCACGTTCCGAGGCCTCGTGTCTGAGAGAATCCCATTCCACCTGTACAGAAGGTTCTCAATGTCGTGTCCGTGACTCCAGCCCAGGACCAGAAGATAAATGACTGGAACAAGGTCCAGGGTCCAGCCAAGGGACTGTCCCTCAAACTCCCTAAAACTCTCTTGGAAAAGGTTACCCCATCTTGTAACCCGAATCCACCCAGAAATATCCTCTTCGCCCTGCAACAGAGAGGTTGTGACAACAGAGTGCGGATGTTCCGCCACAGATAAGTCCCATTGTGCTGCTGAGACGTGTGAATCATCTCGGTGATGGAGATGGAGTGACCTCGGAGCAGGGAGGTGGAGAACCACGAGAGTTGATCACTGAAGCAATGACCTAGATTGAATGGTGTCTTATCTTATCGCCTTCAGCATTGGTCTCATATTAAAACAAGTGATTTATTGCTTTTAACTCTTTGTTGTTGACCCTGTCATCCACAGGTTTTAGATCCTTGAAGGTTGATAAATACAATCATCTGAAAGAAAGAAAGGCTTTTCCATTAAAAATGGTTCCTGAAAATTCAAATTAATCACATTTGCTTGCTCAAAAGGCAACTAATGTGTTGATATAAGTGTCTCTTAAATGGATGTTGGACTCTATTGTATCATCAGTATGTGTCTGTTTGTACAAAACTCTCCTTTCATAGGAATATTTACATTAGAAAATTATCTTAAGCCCCGCCCACTGACAACACTTTTTAACAGCGATGTAATCTTGTTTACCATAACCACAACCCACTCTGCTGTGATTGGTCAAACATTGAGGTTTGTCACTGTGCATCATTAATCCCATTATTACGTCGTAACCTCTCGTTTGCTGAGATTTCAGATGGGGGAGAACTTTATAAAGTTTTACATAAAACCGGTCTTTTTTTTTCTAATCCTGAGTTCATTTTCCTGTAAATAGGGAGGAAACTCTGACTTTTCACGTACACAAAGCAGGTTAAATGTTACTGTTAAGTTGGTTACCATGGCAATGTATGGCATGAATCAAACCCGTTCGCACCTAACACTGGGATCCCATCCAAGAACGGTAGATACTTTGTAGACATTTCTGATGAGAACCTTTAACGTTGGCTCTGTCTTTATTTAGCAGTTTATCGACTTGGAAAATATGTGTCTTTGTGTGGAGAAGACCTTAGGGTTGACTGGAGCAACATGGCTAATCCAAGTGAGTTAAGATATTAATCTAAAATGGGCTCAATTGACATGGAAATGTCTGTAATCAAATGCAAGATGTGGCCCCTTTACATTTTACACATTCATTCAGAATAGAAGAACTAATAAACCAGTTTAAACCAAAGCTTAAATTCAATGATAAATGTGTTTCCAACCAAAGTTTTTTTTGGTACCAGGCAACGTGTAGGTTGTACAGGAAGTTGTTTAAAAACATTCATTTGGCCAAAGATGTCCCTAAACTTGTATGCAATGAATCTTTAAGTTGTGTTTGTCGAGTTGGTTCACCCAAGAATCAAACTTTGCTTATTCCAAGCATGATTCGCTTTATTAAAATTGACATGCATTTGTTTTCAGTTTTCAATGCAGGTCAGTATCGCCAAATATATACATATACAGTATATTTATATAATTTTTTCGGCCTTTATGTCATACGAGTGGAAAAAAGAAACCTTGCCTCACTTGTTTATCGCCAGATACTTCACAGTGTTGCTATGCAGACCTCGTGCTATTTGAAAGCGTGAAAGAGAAAACCATAAAAACACACGTTGACACACTTGTGTGTATGTTGAAACAGATATGCATATGGAGAAACAGACAGTCGGATTCACCGCTGCAGACAGAACATGAGTCATGCACTATTCCGGGCCTATCTTTGACCCAGTCAGGTCCTGTAAACAAGACAAGGAAACTGAAAACCTAAATACGGGGACCAGGAGGGATTGTGGGAGTTGTGAGTGATGACAAGGTTTGACACAGGACACACAAACCGAATGCACAGTTTGGCTAACCTGCAGTCTGGACAGTTTGAGGGAAAAACCCCACCTTCCCCAGTCATCCGCATCTGTTGAGCTTGTATGGACATGTGTTGAGTCGGCCATGTGACCGCCGTGACCTCAGCTGCGAGTGTGTGTCGCTGTGTGTAGAAGCGAGGAGGCCGCGGCGGTCTGGTGTGTGTTGGCGACGGATGCGGCATTCTCCTGCTGCTGCTGCCATCGCCGCGCTCATACCTCAGCTGTCCACCCGTGGTCCTGCGCCAGGACCCACTCAGCGCTGGTGTGTGTCTGCACCCGCTGACCCGAGAGTGTGTGTTTATAGTCGCACGTGGAGAGGTGCACTGTCAAAAGTTCAAAAGCAAGAGAAAGCATAAAGTTATCAGCGACAAGTTCTAGTTTCAAACCTCAAGCTGTGATCAAAACGCGATGAATTTCCTGTTTATTGAGGAGCGTCTTCATCCAGGAGAGACTCAGAGTAGAACACAAGGACATCCTGTCACCGACCTATATATAAAATGTTAAGGTGGTCAAAACTGCCAACGGAAGTGTTGTGAACTACAAGACGCATGTTTGAATGTGAAAATAAATCTATATTTTTGTCCTTAACTCCAAGAATATTCCTAATTTCCTCACTTCTGGAAGTTCCCACAAATATTGAATGTATTCGAAAATCTCATTTTATGAATAAAAGACACCTGTTCTGGCTCTCCCAAAGACACTGTTTCTTTGGGCTACACTACTCAAATCCTTGCAGGAGCCAAGGCCCAATCCCATTTACCCACTAAACCCTCAACCTTCGAGCTCGACCCTCAATCTAAACTCACCCTCAAAACCAACTTGGACTTGGAAATGTGACACTCTTAGAAAAAATGTACATCATCAGCAGTCGCCCACATCAGTCGATGTGGAATTATGTCATGTTTGGCAACAACAGAACCGGCCACTTGTATTGATGTCATGATCTATGTTTTAAAGTGGAGTAGAGTTTTTCAACACAGAGCCAAACTTCTGGATCAAAAGCAGGTTTGTGGAAGACACAGCAAACACATATTATTTTAGGTTAGCTTGCCTCCAACGGTAAAACAATAAAATTATATTTAATCATTAGTCATAAGGTCTTTAATTAAGCGAACATTGACTTATTTATGTTTTTTGACCTACAGTAAGTTTAGGTTTTAAATAATATGGTACAGATGCATAGTTTAAAACGTTAAACGTTTGGTAAGTTTGTGTTGAAAACGTAGATGCAGTATTGGTTTATGTGCTTTTATTTGTTATTTGTCTCAAGTCCTAACATTCTTTCATATGATTTATTAGCTGTTTTTGGTAGTAAGATATGCTCTGTACATACAAAACATACAGTACACATATTAAAAATACTTAAACGACAAACATAAATAACAATAATTATAGACAACAATAGTTAATAAATTTAAACCATAATAATAAAATTAAAATAAAAAAGTATAATAAATACTTATACCAGTTTAGAAGTGTGTGTGTGGAGGAGTGCGGGGGAAGACCATCTGTAATGGGTTTACTTCAGGAACTCCGGTTTCCTCCCACAGTCTAAAAACATGCAGAGATTAATAGAGCATTGCAACCTGTTGGGTGTGAGTGTGCATTAACATTTGTTTGAGTGTCTTGTGGTAAGCCAAGTAAAGCTGTCCTCTGCCTCTCACCCTTATTAGCTGGGACAGGTTCCATCCCCTCCACGGCCCTGAAAAAAGGATCAAGAAGCAGTGAATTCAATAGAATTTCATTGAAAACCTTTAAATAGAAGACATTTTAATACACAGTTTATATTCTATGTTAGTGCATCAACAAGAATGCCGGCTTCAGTCACATTTACAGTTCATTCACTTTTCTCCCCCGTCTTGTAAACGTAGCGAGGAAGGAAGAGGCATTAGAAGTTCAGAGCAGAGTGAAGCTTAGACTCGAGCGAGAGTGTCTTTGTGTCTAACAGGATTAGTGTAATCGTCTTTAACATTGATGGAGAAGAATGGAGGCTTTGTTAGCGAGTGTAAGACAATTACGATGGGGGTCATAGTAAGGATGTCTCAGGTCCAAACACCGTAGAAAACATGTGTACATCTGATATAATTGCTGCTTTGTTTCTCCATGCCTGGTCGGACCGAGCGACAGGTGGTGTTCATTATCCAGGCAGAAGTGTTGCTCGACTGGTTCCTCCAGCTGATGTGTACTGCAAAACTTTCCTCCCCTCGGGTCACCAGCTCTCAGGTGGTAAACATGGATGACTCACCACAGTTTCGGGATGCGTCACGCCGCGGGAGGATCGTCTTCTCTCTGTTTGTGTCTCCCGTTTGCCTCCCGACTCAGCGTTCTACTGCGCAAATGACATCATGTTCTGAGACGCGTGTTGCGTAACTTCAGGATGTAACACAAACTGTACACAAAGCAACTTTTTTTTCCGTGTCATAAAGTTCAGTTTAATTACTCTGTTGAGTAATATTGTGTTTTCTCTTATTCATCTCTCTCATCCTCACTCTTCATCCAAATATCTGAGTTCTTTAAACCCTGTTTGATCTCGACACAAATCACCGTATCATCAGCAAACAGCATCGTCCACAAAGACTAAAATTCCTCAGTTTTACCCCAATTTAAGTAAGTAAGTAATTTTTTATTTGTATAGCGCTTTTCCAGACCAGGGTCACAAAGCGCTTAAACAATCAAAATATTCAATAAAGTATATACTTTAAAGGTCAAGATAAAACTGATAAGACAACAGAAGTTCCAGAAAATCAAGGAAAAGCCTGAACAAATAAAAACGTCTTAAGATGTTATAATTAGTGGTGTTCTCACTACAATGATCGGTCAAGAAATCAGGAAAAAACAAGAAATCTGATATGTCCTCGAAAACGTTTTGAAAGTCCAAATAAAGATTAACTAAATAATTATTATTGTTATTGTGTATTGTGTGACACAAATCACTTAAATCCAGACCAGGAAAAAGTGTAGCTCTTGGGCCACTCGCACCTATTTACACAGTCTATAAATTAAAATAAATTAAACCTTTATTATTGATCTTGAAGACAGATTTCTGACATTAAACTAACAACTTTATTTTTTAATGATACACAAAAAATGTTACTTTATTTTCGATTATAGATACTTGCTTTTTATTTCTTGTCCGTCTTTGTCTTACTTTCTATTGTCATGTAATGTTTATTGACACCAAATTAATAAATGTATTTTTGTATGACATTTTTCAACCTTATAAGCTACATTACATTAATTAATCTATAAGCCAATAAAAAATGTTTTTATTTCATGTAATAATTAAACTTGATATTAATGCCAGCTTTGATAAAACCAAGTTAAAGGAGTGTTTGTACGTAAGGTCTCGTGACTGAACATCAAACAAGCAGATCTGGCAGCACGTGCTGAAGAGTGGGAGCAATAAAGTTATAAATCAGCTTCTGTACGATCTAACGTCTAAGCTCACGTGTGGACTTCAGACAAACCGAACCCTCGTTTTATTGGTGAAGCTGCCATCTTGTCTACGGTTCTTTAGATGAGCTCATCCGTTGGCGGGATGAAAAACAAGAAGCGTCCTCGGACTTAGAAACGGTGACATTTCCTCTTCAACAGAACGTCAGGCTGGTGTCAGGATCAGATGGACTTGAAGTTGTGTCACAGGCGACTGACGGGCGTCCCGACGCTGACCGAGACCGCCACCTGATCCCAGCATGAAATCCAACTCACTAAATAGTGGTCGAGTGTTGAAAGAGTAGTCGACTGGGGGAGCCATTGTCTGGTAATAAAAAGGCGCTGGGGTCGTATGTCAAAAGCAACACAGCTTACAGCTGGTCGACGACATCGCAGGAGGCTCAGGTGGAGAGATGGACGATTGTGTTTCCGTCCTCGTCCTCCATGCTGGCAGAGACTAGGAGGGTCTAAGATAAATGCTGCCTTTTGTTTTCCATATTGTAATGTATTATACTTATAAGGATCTATTACAAAGACACCGTTTCTTTAAGTGAAAGCAAGATAAGGTCTATCAAGTTCAACCCTAAACCCAATAACGTTTAACAGATATGGAAACCTTTTTTTCTGTTTTGTAAAGCGGTAAAAATGTGTAGTATATATGGTAGCTTAGCTCGTGGATAACAGTGCAAGCCGCAGTTGAAACTTCCCACTCAGTATGTAGTATTTTATAAGATAACATTTCTAATTTAAATGTAATGGTATTTTATGACTGGAAAACAGTGAATGTTTGTAACATTATATGTTTTAGAAATGAGTTTCAAAGTCTCAACAAAGCCAAAGAAAAAAAAAAACATAAATGTTCCAAACTGTGTATAACAGGAGTTTGCCACATTTATAAATGTGAGGTGTAAACGGCAACAACAATGGTACCATTACAATAAAGTTTTACCTTACCTTACCTTTCTATTGAAAAGAAATTCAACTCAAACCACAAATCACTCCATTTTTCATTTTAACTCATTTTTTTTATTTTCTTAGAAAAAAAGATTCTATTACAAGTTCATTTGGTTGCTGAACAATTTCTCCTCGTCACTCAGAGTGATTTTTGATTTCATGCTTGGACACCAAACAGCCTCCTACTATCGCACGTCAATAGTAAAACATAACAGTACACAACTTTCTTCTTTTGCATTTGATATTCTGGAGAGAACAATCAAAACCACTTCTATAAAAAAAATAATAAAAAAAAAATATTGAGATAATAGAAATCCCTGACGTTTTTTTTATTTCTTCAGGAGACAAGGGGCTGGAGGAGCGAGTGTTGTGGTCCATGTATTTCTTAAAGTGATCATCAGAACAGCACCATAACATAATTTAAGTATAAGAGGTCCCCTTGCCCACCAGTGCGGGTGAGGGGCAGTGGGGGGAGGAGAGAGTAATCTGGGTCACATGGTGGAGCGTGGACCATCCATCGCTTGTGTATGGATCTCTCGCTCACTCACTCACTCACTCACGGTGACGGGAAAAAGTGGAACAGAGCGCGATGAAGGGATGTGAGAAGTATGTTTCCCTGAGAAACACCTCTTTACTCGGTACCATCGTTATTTAAGATAAAGGGCTCATGATCAAACGCACTTAATCCCACTGTTCTTCCACTCATCCTCCAGGCGGGCATCTGCTACTTTTGGCCGGACATTCATAGACATATTTACTTTCCAGACATCCTTCTAACCTCCATTGTGAGTATGTGTGGGACGTATTCCCGAGGCTCCCACGTTGCACATTAGTATCAGCATCCACACCTAGGTGATAAGTGGAGCTTCCATTTCTGCTGTTTTCAATTTAGTGACTTTGGAAGAAAGGGGGGGGGGGTTGGTTGTTACTGGGTCATGTTGTACTCGGTCCATGTCTCACAGCGGTACCACAAAGCTTAAAGCAAACATACATACAGATGTCACATACCGAGCCGACATGCAAGCACAGCAGGGGGGGGGGGGGGGGTCGGACAATGGGAGTCGTCGCTCGTAAATGTTTCCCATTTTACAAGGGGGTACTTCTGTCGCGCGAGCACACCGTTTCAATATTTGTCCGCTATACATAAATCTCCGTAGCCCTTTTTTTAGAGTTCCACACCGACGCCTCCCTCCGGAGAGTGAGACAAGTGACAGTGCAGGTGTGCTTGAGTGAGACACTCGCCTGAGGACACACACACAGATTATCAAAAAAAAGAGAAAAAAAAGTCACACAAGTACGATCCAGAGCAAACCTGATCAAAGGCCGTGTTGAAGGAACTTGTTCACTCTTCATTGTTCTGCTAAAAAGCTTGTGGTGATCGACACCGAGTACAAAACAAATCAACCAAACGAGTTTAAAAGCTTTTGATTCATCCTGAACTCTGGCTCCTCCCGAGGAGCAGAGGGTGTCAAAGGAGGAAAGGAGGTTTCTGGACTCTCTCTCTCTCTAGCTGACCAGTTTCGGGAGGGCCGTGCGGTGAGGTATGGTGTCCCCTGTGCTGCCGAGCAAGCTGCTCCTGAGTTTGTTGTTGGCACCTGACGAGCTTAACGTGTTCCCCCCTTTGGCCATGATGGAAGGAAAGGAGGTGGGGTCTTGCTCAGAGTGTCGTTTGACCAGAGACCCCTGCTGGCCTCTTTCGCTTCCCATCGCCGACTTGAGCAGCCGGCGGTACAGCCACGGGTGTCGGAGGGCCTGGCTCGGGGTCAGGCGACTCGCCGGGTCCCACTCCAGACACTTTTTCATGAAGTCAATGAAGGTGGCGTCGACGCAGCCCTTGAGCGCGACCGTCCAGTTCTTGCTGCCGGGCGGGCCCCTGACTTTACCTCGCCGGTAGCGAGTCCCGGTGAGCGCGGGGGCTCCGGTGTTGACCGTGCAGTAGCGAGGCTGGCCCTGGGAGTTGATGAAGTTCTTCGTCCTCTTGCCCTGTTCCAAGATCCTCTGCGGCGGGATACCCAGCAGCTCCATACAACAGGCCAGCTGGTCGCCCTCGTCCTCCCCGGGGAACAGGGGCGCCCCGGTCAGCAGCTCGGCCAGGATGCAGCCGAAGCTCCACATATCTATAGGTAGGCCGTAACGGGAGCCGAGGATGACCTCGGGCGCCCTGTAGAACCGGGACTGGATGTAGGTGTAGACCCGTTGATGTTCGAAGCAGCTGGAGCCGAAATCGATCACCTGGGGAGGAGAAGCATG
The DNA here is from genome assembly GCF_982586985.1 of Callionymus lyra. Classification (NCBI taxonomy): domain Eukaryota; kingdom Metazoa; phylum Chordata; class Actinopteri; order Syngnathiformes; family Callionymidae; genus Callionymus; species Callionymus lyra. The sequence goes on from NC_141827.1 coordinate 20,206,659, forward strand.
GTTGGTGTCGGACGAATCTCAAACGTGAATCAGGTAATGACGAAAAAGAAGACGCAATAATGAGTCCTGACAATGTCTCACAAGGAACAATTTAGTCAGAAGAAGAATTTTGACTAGAAACTCTATTGGTTCCGAGGTACCTTAAGGGTATACAATGTAGTTAATTACGATAGGCAGAGGGTTCCCAAGGAGCAGTGGTTAGAATCCAAAATCCAAGTGATATTTTGCGAAATAGAAATGATTCTTAAACTAGTGAACTGTCCATAGATCGACCGGCACAGGCAGAAAATCTCAAAGAGACAAGGGAGGCTCACCTTAATGCCGCTGCGACCCGGTTGTTTCAGCAGGATGTTTTCAGGCTTCAGGTCACAGTGGATGATCCTCTGCTTGGTCAGGCTCTCAAGGCACTGGAGGATGGAGTGAGCGAACTTCCGGACCAGCGGCAGAGTGAAACCCTGGAACTTGTTCCGCTTGATGAGCTCGTAGAGGTTCATGCTGAGCAGCTCGAAGGTCATGCAGATGTGGTTGCGGAAGGTGAAGTGGTCCACGATGTGCACGACGTTCATGGTGCCGTTGGTGTCGTGCTTGCGCAGGTGCTCCAGGATGCGGATCTCCTCCAGCGCCTGACGGTTGAAGCGCTTCTCGTTTCGAACCATCTTCAGAGCCAGGACCAGCTGCAGTTTATGGTCGTACACTTTGGCCACTTGACCGAAGCTGCCTTTACCAATGATCTGTTGGGACAAACCAAAAACCATTTGTTAGGAATTGTTAGGTTACTTGGTCTGGAAGAAATGGTAAAATTAGGGATTCCGGTTGGGTACTTACTTTAAGGAATTCGTAACGGTAGGCCAGGTGGTCGTGTGCAACGTTAATGTAGCCGCCTTGGTCGTCATCGTAGCCGCAGTTGTTCAGACTGGCGGCCACACCGGACCTCTTCTTGGCATTGACGCCGACATAGTAGACGTTGGGGTACGACTGGATCTCCGTCTGCTCCAGTGACGTCAGCTGTGCTCGGTAGAGCCTTATCGCCTGCTCCGGCGTTATAGGGACATACCGCCTTCCCGTACTCCCACAAGTCACGGCGGATTTCTGGCCGGCGGGTTCTTCGGATGGTTTTCCTGAGACGGTGCTGTGACACACAAGAGTGTTATACGGCTATAACTGGAAAAAAAACATACACGTGTGTTTTGGTTTCTTACCCTTCAACAGAGTGCAACTTCACCGGACTGAAATCCAGAGTTGTTCGAGTGGTTTTGGCGGTTGCTGCAGTGGAAGCGTCATTCTTGTTGTCTTCATAGAGGACTTCGATCTTCACCTGAGGACGTGCGAAATGATGATCCCTGATGACAGCCTTTTCTGCAGCCTTGAGGAGGATAAACAGAACAAAGTTATTCAATGGATGCTTGGTTGCTTTGTAAGCTGAAGACAGAATGAAAAGATCTTTATTTAGTTGGCTTGGTTGGTTGTTTAAACCCTTTGTAGTTTCTACTTTCAGGAGACTTTGTGTTCGAATACTAACTAATGTAGAGAAAGGTTGTTTAGTTCTACATCCTGAATCTTTGAATCAGGCAGACCTTATCCAAGTTTGGGCTATTAGGTCTTGGTACCATCTAACATCACTTTTGAGAGTTTCCTGTACCATAAAATGTGTAAACATGATGGCAAACCAAAGTCCCTCTGATTCATTCATCATTCATTCATTATTTCGGTCACAGTGTTTGCACATGGCAATGATAAGAGTTGATGATTTAGGTCCAATAAAGGGGATAAAGAATCATCATTGTTCCTACAGTGTAAAACGTGATCTTGTTTTTAATAATAAAACTTAAACAATCCCTCGTCTGTCAACAAGAAAACCCACGTGTGAAAGTCATTATGTCACTCAGAATAGACGAGTGAAACACTCAGTCCTGCTCTGCAGGTGGTTAGATAACAGTATGATAAGACCTTTTAAATAAATTAAGCATCGTTTCCTTATGGCACGTTATAATCACAAGGATAAACAATGGAAAAACAACAGTCACAACATTTTGTAATAAAAGCCTGATTACACCTTCAATATAACAATATCAACTTCTAAAAATAAGACTTCATGAGATCTAATATAATGCGTCATAAGATTATAATAATGGTCAACAAAGTTTTACTCTCCTCTTCTTTTTAAACCCATTTATCATCCCCCAAGTCATTTTTCCCTAAACTGTACTTAAAGCTTAAAACCACAGGAGATTTTGGAAATCATTGAGGAGCCAATTAAACGTTCAGATGTTAACAGGTTTGCGGGCAGTTGACGGAGATGAATGGCAAAGTCGTGCGACAGACGGATTGTGGGACAGACGGAGTGTAATCTGCTGTCAAAAGTATACCTTTCACCGCTTAAGGTGACGTGGACAGAAGCCTTAAGCAGCGTCTCTCTCTGTCATTCACTGAGGTTATACGCTGACCACAATCTCTCCCGGTCACAGACGACTTTAAAGACTCGTCCGTCGAGTTACACTCAAGACGAAGACGGTACCATGATAGTAACACAAGACTTAAAACAAGTACAAAAGATGAAAGTCCCTCAAGCGCACTGGTGGACGATTACACAGTAGAAGGGGGAGGAGGATGACGATGGGTGGTTTTTTGTGGGTCACATTTTCAAGCCCAGTAAACCTTTACGCTGACGTGAAGCCAACTCTTCCTCCTCGGGAGGCATTAGTGCAGCGTTGCCAAGTGACTTGCAATTGTAGAAGATTGGCCGAGTGCGAGGGGATTAATTGGGATTGAAAAGATTATTGTCAGATATTGGGCATAGTTTAATCAGGATATTGAAACGATGGCCGACAAGTGAGGCTGAACAAATAGTCCAAATCATGGCACAATGGCCAAATCTGGACCACCATGAAATGAAATGAACCTCACATATAATTAGAAATATACATATACATAGGATGGCCTTAAACTTTTGCATCTTGAATGAGTAACCTATTTAAAGACAGGGGACCCCAATACTTCAAGGGTACTACTGTAGATTACAATGGTACACTAGGGAAAATACCTGGAATACGAGTCTAAAACATCCTTGTACATCTAATAATCTATGTTTTTGCTACTTGTAATGAAGGTTATCTACGTGTGGATGAACTCATAACTAGAAACTACCCAAACTAGAAATGTTTGTTTACTTCAGATCACGAAAACATCTTCCCAAACGGATGCCGAAGTGCCTTCCTGTTCATAACAAACAAATGGTTCGCATCAACGGAAATTAGGCCACCTAAATAATCGACTATACTACGACCAAATTTGACCCAGTCATCCGAAAGGACCTCAAAAAACCCTCTGGCGTCAATCAATTCAGTGCACATGCTACTCTGTCTGAACACAGTCTGGTCTCTGTGCTTGTGTTGAAGTGCGGAACAAACAGGAAATGAACAGGAAAACCGCCAGGAAGGAAATAAACCGAGCAACAGATCACCCGAATTAAACGCTATTTAACAAGTGCAGGAGGGAATGAGTGTGTCATTGTGTGTATATACTTACAGTCTGTTTGCCCATCTGTGGCAACCCAGATTGAGTGATTGTATCTGGTTCATCTTTCAGGATGTGGTCCATTCTCAAGTATGAGTCATACAGACCGTCACCATGGCGGGCTGTAGGGACAGATAAAGAGGATCAATGCGTGTGATCGGCTGCAAAGTTTAAAACATCAAAGCGTCTCGTCTGCAACGGGATTGAAACACAGTGCCGACCAGACACCGGCTCATTGATCCGGTCAAATGACCTGATTGGTTTGATTCTCTGGCCGATACCGGGAGTCTGGCAAAAGCACACACTTGGAGAACATGTGTCACACTCGTTGTGCATTAGAGTCGATCAGTTGTGTTGCCAATACTTTTTCAGGGCTCTGACCAGTCCAGCTTAGAGGTGGCTTAGGGTCCCAGATTGCCAGCTCCGAAAGCGGTATTATCGTCCTAATGGGGAGTAACAGACATCGCCATGACGATGGCATCTTCCCCGTCTGCCCATCTGCTCACTCAGACGTCAGGTGTGCCTTCAGAAAGAGCCCACCCGGGCAGCGTGTGTGGTATCTGCTCGATACTTCTACGAGCGCCGCCATGTGCTTGGCGTGTTTTGTTTTTTCCAGCCACCCCGAGAGAGTGTCGTAACCATGTGCAGGTGCGTCAGCGACCGAGTCCCAGGTTAACGCTCACCAGCTCTGGGACAGATTAGACCTGCTGCCCGGATACAGACGCATTAGAGGCGAACAGCGCAGCAAACAGAGGCATTAGTGCTCGACACGAGCGTATTATTGGGCGACCAGTCGCCCATTAGCTCAGTAAAAAAAAAAGACTAATTGCCCGGTGAAAGCCCGGCCGCTTAAGGAGCATCTAATGTGATTGATTTGACATGAAGCACATCAAGTCTGTGTGCTGACGGCAGCACCGCAGAATGTTTACGTTCATGTTGGGAACATCCAGACAAGGAAAGTAATAATAAAAAAATAAAAAAAAAAAAAAAAATAATCCATTTTGGTTTCCTAGTGATCTGCAGTTGGAATACTCTTGCGACAAAGTCATGGCCCAGGGCGGGATAATCCGGCCCAGTAACTCACTTTATGAGGACATACGAAGACAATGTGACAAAAACACAGAGATGCTTCAGGCTAGCATTAGCATTCAAGACTTTGCTTAATCATTTTTAAGACTTGGGGGTGTTTTGCGATGACACTTAAAACAAGCTTTTTAGGCTGAAGCTGGTATTTATATGAATGTATGGATTGGAATGTAAATAAGGTTAAATGCGCATTCCGAAGTTTCTAATAATCGGATACATTTTCACCAATCGTCCTGGTTGATCTGGTTTGTATTTATCCGCTCAGAAGTTTCTATGATACACTTATTTTTTCTGTTTGACTTTCATAGGTTTCCAGGCTGGTTAGAAGGTCACCTTGCAACAGAGCGACATCTCGTCACGAACGAGCGAGAGCCTTCCAAAACCATAACAAGACCTTTGTTGCTTTTCTAGTGTTTTAGATCCTGTCGCTCACAGCGTCTGTGGCCAGAGCCTCCATTAGGCAGAATCAAAGACATCGACGCCCACATCAGGACGAGCGACGACCCCGGCCTGACCCTGTGATCCTCCCCTGACGCCTATGATCCAGATCACCAGCAGATACACGACGAGTATTGCCGATACTCGTGCGGCTGTAAGGTTTCTACACCTCATTCTTGACATCAACAAAAGATATTGATAACTTCTTTTTCGTGAGATTTTTACGTGGTGGTGAAGTGAGCACTGACGTTCACCGTGAAAGATAAAACCATGTTTTTAAATCCATCAAATCAAAGTTTATTAAGTTTTTAATTCTAACGTCTAACAACACAAAACATAGGAATGACAACATACTTCTATGCACCGGTGTTCATGCACATGGTTATTATTATGGGCGCAAGTAAAATATCAATACAATTTTTTCATGATACTGTGTCGATATTTTCAACTGAACTGTATTGATACAGAATCTTTTGGATTCAAGTTTTAATGTCTTCATTTTTTATTTAGCTCTTTCTTCATTGTTTTACATTTTAATAAAGTGTGTGTAAAATAAAAATCGATTTTATTTACAATTAACATGCAAATAGTCACGAAATTTGTTCATTTTTGTGTCGCGATTGAACTTCCGGCCCCTAGATAACAGCAGTCATTACTTCCTGGCTAAGGACGAGAGGATACAGTTGACTCCAGCTGCTTTGAAAGCCAATGTTTGGACAAATAAAGAGTCAAGTGCTTGGGAAAATACTACAAATATATCCTTGTTCCTTCAGTATCCTAATATATTGCAATATATTGTATTGTTGCCCATGTTTCGTGATTTGTATATTATCGCCAGATTCTTGCCAATACACACCCCTAGTTAGAATTTTTTTTTTGTTTCAGGACAGTTTTTTGATGCAGAAAAGTTGTGCCCACCACTGACTTCAAATGACTTTTATATATATATATATTATTGATTTATTTAGTATTCACTGCAGAAGAAATTGATACATTTTCCATGATCTGGTTTTTCTAAACACGTTGACGCCTAAAAAGAAAAAGAGTTGTGTGTATTTGCACAACTCTTAAAGTAGTTTCGGTCATTAAAGCAAACATGTATTGATTTGAGTGATGACTTTACAACACACTTCTACACCTACACCTGTCTCCTGCAGACACTTCAAACTACACTCACGTGCATCATAAAAACGTGTTTGCAAAAAAAAGTCCTTCAGTTGAGGTCAAAGGTTGCACCTCTCTGACGAGGACTCGAATGTAAACACCAGCCACATGTCGCGTTCACGTCATGACAAATAAACTTACTAGTTGGACGTCCAGACTTCAGGACGTTTCACGGACAGCCTTTTAAAAATTAACGCATGGAAGCTCGTGACTGTGCATTTAATAAAAGTTGCGCCTTTAACTCGCGCGCCGCAGTGTTCCGTCACCGACGTGACGTCATCGATAAAGGACATCAAAGCAGACCCTGGTCAAGAGTCAAAACTTACAAAACTGACAGCTGCACGTTTGATTTTGAAGTAAAAAGTGGATTTGATATTATTTTATTAATTTAAATAAATAAGCACCATCTTTAAATGTTTTCGTTTCAAACGTAAAACTATAAACTGAAGTACTCCGTGATCATATCATAAAATAAGATGATAATAACACAAAAAATAACGTTTTAATATCATAAAATAACGTGATAATATCATGAAATAATGTTATAATATCATAGAATAACAGGATAATATAAAAAAAAACAACGTGATAATATCATAAATTACATTATAAATTAACATTTGGAGGAAATAAGCGATTACTCACCTAAAATATATCAAAAATAACTTGTTAACATCATCAAATAATGTGATAATAATTATAAAATAACAGGATAATATCATACAACAACAAATATAAAATATCCATGTATGCATCTATTTTTAATTTCATATTAAGATTTTTTTTTGTTGTTGTCATTTTGTTAGTTTAGCTTGATGCATCACACACACGTCCGAAACTTTGGCCCCTTTGGGAAAAGTTAGTTTAGTTTACGCACTACTAAATAAATCAATCAATAGTTACCTGGTGCGATTGGACCCTCGGGTTTCCTGCTGATGATCATCATAGCTGCACTTCAAGTGTGATGCCAGCATCCAAAAAACAAGAAGATCACGTGACCAAAGTAAAAAAAAAAGAGAAAAGAAACAAACAAAACTTCGATGGAGTTCAAAGGAAACTCCGTTCTGCAGGGTTTAAAAAAATAAATAAAAAAAAGTTTAACTATAAGCTGCAGTGGTCAGTGGTCTGCACTGGGAGTGGAAAAAAAAAGAAAAAAGAGGCGGACCGGGTGGTTTTTGGGGGGTTCGTTTCCCCTCGAGCTAGCCTGCCTGCTAGCTGCGGCTGAAGCACCGCTCCCTCGCCGTGTGTCGGTGCAGAGAGTCGAGCAGGAGCCGCATCACCGGAGCTCCGAGTCAGCAGCTCAAGGCGGGACCAGAACAACTCCGTGGAGCCGCGGAGAGTCGCTTCTCTCCAGGGGGGTCAGCCTGGCTTCTCCTTCTTGAGTGTCCGCGTTATAGTCGCCGAACCCTCGCGGTGCGTGTGTCGGGTGAAGCGGGTCAGTTGTGGTCAGAAGCAACAAAAGCGGCGGTGGTTTGGTGTCTCCGAGTCCACTGCAGGAGTTTCTTATTGGACGAGCGCTCGCCTTGTTGCTATGGACGAGGAGAGGGGAGGAGTGAGGGGGGCGGGGCTTAGGCTCGTTTGCCCCGCTGCGACCACCGGGGGGCGCTCTTTTGTTGTCATTCGGCGTTTTGTCGGTTTTAATAACGTTGGTTTCTTATGTTATGTCCTCGTTCTAATTCAATATTTAAAATGAGATCCTATTATAATGTTATTAATTAAATTAACATTTGGTGAAAATAAGTGATTACTCGCTGTAAATATGGAAGTTAACATTAGCTGTAATGCTAACTAGATTTTATATGGTCATTATCAATTGGACGTTCCTTACTAATAAAATGATATATTTATTATATATATGAGAGGAAAAACAAAATTACTACTTACATTTTTTTTGTTGAATTACAATTTTTCCCTTTTCAAAAGTCATGTTCATATACTGATTTACAAATATCTAACATGCTACTTGTTTGCTACTGATATGAAAGTGATGATTTCATTTAATAGATTTATAATATCACAAAGTATCATGATGATGATATCTTAAGATGACATGATAATATCATGAAATGAAGTGAAATAACGTGATGGGTATCCCAAAATAACAGGATAATATCCTGATATAACGTAGTAATATCCTACCATAACGCAATGATATCATAAAATAACGTTAACATAAAATAACATGGTAATATTACAAAATAACGTGAAAATATAGTCAAATAATGTAATACTATTATGATATAAATGGAAAATATCAGTAAATAACATGATGAATTAACCTGATAATATCATGAAATAACGTGATAATATCATAAATGACATTATAAATAAAGATTTGGAGGAAATCTGTGATTTCTCACTGTGATAATATCATAGATAACAGGATAATATCATAAAATAACATGATAATTTAATGTACAAATGTAAAACTATAAACTGAAGTACTCTGTGATCAAACATAAAGTAAGATGACATAATAGCAAAATAGCGTGTAAGTATCATAAAATGAAGTTATAATATCACAAATAACATGAAAATATGTTAAAAAAAATAACATTATAATATCATAAAATAACGTGATAATATCATGAAATAATGTTATAATATCATAGAATAACAGGATAATGTAAAAAAAACAACTTGATAATATCGTCAAATACATTATAAATTAACATTTGGAGGAAATAACTGTAAACATTACAATATCAAAAAATAACTTGTTAACATCATCAAATAATGTGATAATTATAAAATAACAGGATAATATCATAGAGTAACGAGGAAATATAAAATTTCCATGTATGTATGTATGTATGCATCCGTCCGTCCATCCATCCATCCATCCATCCATCCATGTATCTATCCATCTCTCAATCCATCCATCCATCTCTCAATCCATCCATCCATCTCTCAATCCATCCATCCATCCATCCGTCCGTCCTTTCATCCGTCCATTCATCCGTCCATCCATCCATCCATCCATCCATCCGTCCGTCCGTCCGTCCGTCCATCCATCCATCCAACTATCCATCCATCCGTCCGTCCATTCATCCGTCCATTCATCCGTCCATCCATCCATCCATCCATCCGTCCGTCCGTCCGTCCGTCCATTCATCCGTCCATCCATCCATCCATCCGTCCGTCCGTCCTTCCGTCCATTCATCCGTCCATCCATCCATCCATCCATCCATCCATCCGTCCGTCCGTCCGTCCGTCCGTCCGTCCGTCCGTCCGTCCGTCCGTCCGTCCGTCCGTCCGTCCGTCCGTCCATTCGTCCGTCCATCCATCCATCCATCCATCCATCCATCCATCCATCCGTCCGTCCGTCCGTCCGTCCGTCCGTCCATTCATCCGTCCATCCATCCATCCAAGTTTCCTTTTGTTCTGCAAAGGTGTTGGTTTCACTCCCAGTGTTTCAAATGTTAATGCCAGTGAGAGTGAAAGTCTAGTCTCAGCAAAGTCAGTCTCAACTTTCCAAAAATACTTTTAATGTCTGGAAAACCACATAAATTCCTCCGTGGAAGGAGAACCGTGTCTTCATCTCTCAGACAAACTCCATGAGAATGAAAGTTCAAACGGAGACGTTGAATAAATGTGATGGCGACAGGTTGAACCCTGTTATGGATTCATGGACAGATATAGCGGGGAGAAGCAGTGGGGCTCCGTCTGACCCCAGATGGGGGGGGACAGGCTAAACCGAGAGAGTGATACATGTCCGTCAGAGGGTGACCCTAAACTTAGCTCTTTCTCCGAGGTGAGAAGAGGGGCCCGTCTATATCGGCCGCCATAAATAATCGTCCTGACACACTTGCAGACGACCCCCTGGACCTCGGCCCGGTGTGAAGGCCGCAGCGTCCGTGCGGATTATTCTTAGCCGGAGATGCAGCAGGGCGACAATGACTATTAATTGATCCTCCTGTTGCACTTTCCTCTCTGGAGAATTTCATGTGAGAGTGTGAAGATCTGCTCCCATCACAGGCTGTCAGTTCACAACCAGAGAGGGACCAGGTGCACCCGCAGAACCTTGTTTGGGTTTAGGGGGGTCGAGGGTTCTGTTTGGTGGGTCGTGACGGACGGCGACACCTGACAGCTCAACAACGTGTCACTTTAAAAACACTTCTATCTGTTTAAAACAGGCTTTTTATACTAGTTAGTTAAAAAACTTTTCACAAAAGTTACTGTAGATCTCACGCTTTAGGTGATGTGTCGCCACCTGCTGGTCATTCTGAATCAACAGTTTTTGTTGCCGTTAGTTAGAAATGCCGTTATTTTTGGTGACATTGCGATGCGTTAATATGTATTATGAATGAAATGACTTATTTTAAGAGCACACAAAACCATATCAATTGGAACCAGAATCAGAAAACTATTGCTAGTGTTGTAAGTACAAAACAAGGAATTTGATTTGGTGGCATTAAATAAAAATAGATTAATAAAATACAATAAATAATCAAAATAAAACGACAAAAATATTATCATAAAATGGCGTATCAATAATAATTAATATATAATAATATAATTACATTACATTTAATTAAACAATATTCATGATCCGGAGATCATAGATAGATAGAGATGTTCTGGTCCGTTGTGATCGTGACTTAATTAACATTTATACAACATTCATATATTTATTATTTAGCATTTATAACCAACAACGATATCCTGACGCATGTTTCCAGCAAGCAAAAACTTTAGTAGGCCAAATAATCTACGATAATTATTATTCTTCAAAAGATTAGTGGATCCAGATGGCAATCCAGAAAAACCACCATATTGTCAGTTTGTAACCCTATAAATAATGACTAAAAATATAATCGTAATCCAGTCTCCAACAGACGGACAGACACACAGACACATACTCTCCTTGGCAGAGGTGATGCACAGAAACAGAAACGGACATGATGGAGATCACATTTTTTAATCATGATGTTTTGTACAGTCTATCAATATACGTATGTACACATCTGTACAGATCAAACAAAATATGTCGCTTTAAAGCATTAAATCTCAGCATCTGTAACATCCGGATGGTAAAATAAATAACACACATATCGTGAGAACGATAAAAAGAGGGATCAAGGATGGGAAAAAAAAAAAAAAGTGCACACATGCCACAGTCCATTGAGGCACCTGTGCGCAGAAGAGAGAACACATGAAGTAAAGGCACTGCCAGCAGGCTCCGGGGCGCTCGTGATGGTGGGACACATGCATGTCTCCGCGACCCTACATGTGCGACTGGGATGTGGAACCGCCGTCTCACACGTACACTTTGATCGTCAACCCAGCGAGATAAGGAAGTGCAAATGGCTCACAAACACGATCCAACATTATTGATGCGCACACACACACACCGGCCAGAGAGGGGGAATGCTGCGTCAAAACACCTCCAGTGTCTCCGACACATCATTGGTTCAGATGAGGGCGTCTGTGCAAAACTAACTGGATTCAACTAAACCTTCCAAAGAGACGCGTCTTTGGACGAGTCTGGGACAAGTCTGTGTGGAAGTGAAATCACAGTCGTCGGGAGAAGGCGATCGAGGCGAGGTGGACTGATTGTGTGTGTGTGTGTGTGTGTGTGTGTGTGTGTGTGTGGAACAGAACTCAACGGCACATTTCAAGTTAGAAAATTAAGTTGCTTGAGCTTGTCAGACTCCAGACTTTGACTCTTTGTCTTCATCATCCTTCAAGCCTATCTGTGGACCTACGAATTAAACCTAACATTTTTTAGATTTATATCAACACAATATATTATTTGTGAGGAATTGAGTTGAAATCAATCTTCCTCACTCGGGGGGGCGTCTTTAAAATCCTTTAACAATGCATGGCCCATTAAACTGGCCACAAAAAACATGGTTTTTGATTTAGAGATCATTTCAACCCAGCGCCTCAACTTTCGGTGCAAAATCATCTGGATTTTTCTTTCAATTGCAAATGATTCATTCAGTAACAACACTTTCCAAAAACTCCTCGACTCGCATGTAAAGCTAAGAATGTGAGAAAAGCACAAGATCCTTCATTTCCTCTGAAATAATCCAACTTCCTGTGGGATCGATGGAGAGCTGGAGGAATGAATATGGATGTGATTGTCCGTTCTTGGGGCGACGAAGGTCATCGGGGGGGAGATTGAGCTGAGAGACTCATGCATAAGTAACACTTGCAGTAGCAGCAGCAGAATGAAGGAGATTCTGAAAACACTCCAGTTGAAGGTTCATGTCAAACTAGTACACGGTGATGATGAAACATCAGTCATACCTGGACGTCCACCTCCGTCCTCAGGGTGTGAGTAGATGTGGGAGGGGGAGAAAAAAGGGGGGAGGAGTCTTGAATGCATCCTGAGAAAATAGGAGTTTGTTTGTGTTTGGCTAAGAAAAGTCACCCCTGGCTCCACTCTCCGAATAGATCGGGTTCACGGGTGGATCTAAAGTCGGGTGTTTTCCCTGCGAGGTCTTAAGGTGTTAGGTGACAGGGGTCAGGGGTCAAGTTGTTCCAGAGCCTGCTGTAGCCTCCGTCTGTACGCCGCGTATTTTTGCTCCACTGTCCGCACACGCTCCGCCTCCTCCTTTTCCAGGATGACCAGGAAGTTCTGGAGTTCCGGGACGGAGAACGCGTGCCACTGTTGAGGAGAAGTGTCGCGTTATAACAACACTTTATAAATAGCATTTATTCTGAACTGTTGTATTCTCGGAGGTCATTGTAAACATGCAGACAATGTTGTTTTTAATTCTATTTAAAACAAGTTGAACTGTCCTCTAATGATCCACACAAATTCATGCAGATGCTTAGGATTTTACAATTATTATTATTATTATTGCTTCTATGAAATCATTTTACGCATTTTACTGAAAATATTCATTCCAAAAACATTTTTTACATTTAAATTATTAACTTGAATGTAATTTTACAAGCATGGTAAGCATCGGTGTTGCAAAAATACTGTTCAAGAATTATAACCAGATAGTTATTTAAAGAAGGTAGAGAAAAAACTCGAGACACACAAATCACAACAAAGTTCTATCGTTTTCTATTTTGGAAGCATTTCAAAAAACATTTCTTTGTATTTAACAATTATTTTAGACAAATCATCATTTGTAAAAATGCATGTTTCCTAAATTTTGAAATTACGATAATTATTGTTTTTTCTTCATATTTTCTGTATGATTAGTTGCATTTTGAACAGAGAAAACCGAGGACAACATTGTGGTGCCAACACTAGGGGGAGCAATAAATATTTTCAATATTAAATACTGGGGATTTTATGGTGGGGGCGTTAACCTTTCATTTTACATACATGTTACATGCTTGCTGTGTTTTCGTCATCATGAACATGAACATGATGCTTTAACAACTTATTTTCTGCTCGTAGATTCTAACTACCATTATTAACAAGGTGGAAACAAAGGAAGAAGGTTCTGCACTTATTTAAGAAAAACAAAGCTGAAAACAAACGATTTCCATTCATAGTTTATTACACTTAATTTTAAATATAAATGTGGTTCTTATGCATCTCTTTCTTGACGTTTTCATATTCTTGCAATTTTACTTGTTTGGAAAGTAGGCTTTGATTTAGAACTGATCGTAACCAAATGATGGATGTTGGACTGATGTATTGGACTTGTGACTTCCTCACCTCCACCTCTCCCGTCTCATTCTCCTTCAGGGCGAAGCTGAGCTGCTCTGGATCAGGACCGGCTACGAGGCGCAGAAGAAGAGGGCGCTCACACAGAGGCAGCTTCTGGAAAAGGTCTGTTGGAAGAAACAAAAAGTAAGTACATGTGATGACCTCTAAGGGCGTTTCTATCCAGCTCCACTCGCCTTGTCCGTCGCGGTGCGTCTGTCTGTATAGTGCAAACTTCCGGGGATTGTCTAACACCATGAACTTCTTCAGCAGGCCCTGGATCACCTCCTTGGTCGTGGTCAGAGAGCTGATGTGAAGCTGCTTCACACAGTCACACGGCAGATAGAAGGACGCTCTCTTGTCGTCCTGGACGCCGTCCGAATCTCCCGGACCGTCGGAGGGTTCTAGAGTCTGCTTGGGTGCCCCTTCCGTGTCCCCGGTTCTCACAGCCGGAACCGTCACGGGTCGACTCAGTCTCAGGTGGACTTTAATGAAACCCGTGTACAAGCCATCTGAACCCTGAGGAACATCAAGTATATTATTAAAACGTCCTCGTTTTTTTTAAATTTTAACCAGTAACTGTTACTGACCAGTTTCATTCCATTTTCAGACACGTGAGAATTATATTGCTCTATCCTGGATCGCACATCTTCCTCTGACAGTTCTTTAGTTCCTCCCGCCTCTTCCTCCTTCGTCTCATTTCTCTGCAAATGAAAACAAAAATTCATTAAAGCACACGTGTCAAACTCACAAACCAGGTTACATTTCCAGCCAGTGTAGGCAATGTGGCTCAGAAATTTGCGGAATATGCAAAAACTCAATACTAATTTAAAGTCACCAAATACCTGATCACCTCCAATGCAATGGTTTTACAATCTGAAAACGAAAAATGAGTAAAAAATAAATAATTAACTGTATTAAATTGGGTGGCAAAAGGTAAGCGTTATGGGGTGATACATCAAACTGTGTGGCAGGAATTAACCATTTTCCAGAGCTCAGGAAATAGAATAAAAAAGGTACTAGTTTAATCAAAGTATCATTAATTAACTCTCTTAAAACTCCTAATGTATATATATTTTTTTATAGATATTAGTTTTGTTCATGGTTGTGACCCTGGTCTAGAAAGGCGCTATATAAATAGAGATTATTATTATTATTATTATGATGGGCGAGCGGTATTCGATTCCACCAGCAGGTGGCGCCCTTTCTAACGGTAGCTAGAAGAAGGTAACCGTGAAGACAATGCAGGTATAAATAATGGTAGATGAATACATGTGTAACACATACGTCCACAGACTCCTTGTCTCACTGTCGTTTGCATTAGAAGAACAATTCAATAATCACGTCCGTCAACCACCGAGACAATCTTCTCCTGTGATACTGATGTATGAGCGACAAACACACTCCTGACTTCAAGCCTTATGAATGAATGAGGTAAACAAAGACACGTCATTTTGACATGTGAGAAAAGAGAGGAAGGGGTAAAGAAGGATGAAAGAGTGGTTGCTGAGCCAGCCTTAGCAACACACAGTATGACAGAGTTATTTTTAGTACAGTGGGATGCATCCTCTCCATCTCACAATAGAGTTTTTTTTTCCCTTCTTCTCCGGTTCGTTTGCATTTTCTGGGCCATATGTGTGTGTGGGGGTATGTGTGTGTGTGTGTGTGTGTCTGTGAAATCAAGGGAAACTGACACAGAGAAATCCAGGCCAGGGATGGTATCTGAGGGGAAGTCCTCAGGACGTTTGACGGATTTACTCAAATCGTGTCACGGAAGTGTGTATCCTTGTGAGACTTTTTTAGAAATAAACAAAATGACAGTTGATTTTGAGAGGAAACCAGACGTTGTGACAACAGTTTCGATGTTAGTAAAAAAAAAAAAAAGCTTTGTCTGTCAACGTTTTTGAAACACTGCTTGTACACTCAAGTACTAGACAGGAATCATCTGCAGGTGATGAAAGTGAAACCTTAGAAAGAGGAAACAAAAATGTGGCTACGATGCTAAAATGTCAGTTTGAATTCTATTCTATACAACAAAGTACACAAACATAATCAAGCTGTTGTAATGTAGTATATTAATTTATTTAAGTAATCAAAATTAACTGTCAAATATCGAAGAAACAACTCTGTTCACGCAGCTGAACAAAAAGGTAAAGTTAAACATCAAAGGATTAAGAGCGTCTTCTTTGACTTTTGGTTGTTAAGTTTTGCAAATTAAGAATATTACAACAAAATCTAACCTCAAATTAAAAGGGACACAGTTTACGCTACTGCACAATAATTAACCGGCAAATGATTGTAATAAATTGTAATTAAACAACTAACACAGTTCACACAAGTGAACAAAAATTAACAGTTAAATATCACAGTTAACCATTGAACATCAAAAGAGTAACACATTGTACACTACTTTATGTCAATTGTGATGTCATCTATTGTTTTAATTTAGGGTTGTAGATAAATAGGGGTGTAAGAAAATAATGATATAACGATATTTTGCAATATTATTATTCACAATACTGCATTGATATTCAATAGCAATGTATCGATATTTAAAAAATATATATAAGCAGCGGCTCACTGACAGATACTGGATGTTGCATGTTGTTTGAGATGTTAATGAACATTGTTTATTGTTAATGTAAGTTTACATTTGTCAATATGTTAAGAAGCACTTTCTCTAATCAAATGTGAAAATGAATCTTTAAAAGAAAAATTAAATTTTTGTTACTACAGTATTGCAATATATCGCAATATAGTGTTGTTACTTCAGTATTGCAATATATCGCAATATAGTGTTGTTACTACAATATCGTAATATATTGTATCGTCACACATGTGAGTATCGTATAATTGCCAATACACAGCCCTAATAAATGTTTATCTTCTCCGTTTGACCAGGAATTCTTTTTTTGATTGCTGCTTTTAAATGATTAACCAATTATGTTTGCTGATGATATGTCGATGTGTACTAATATAAAGGGGAGATGTAGGTTTGAGCTAAAAGAGAGAGGAATCACAGGAGAGGTAGAGAAAACAAAAATATTTAAAGTAAATGGAAGTAATGGAGCGATGGGGGAGGTGAAGAGGAGAGTGACATATGCCAGTAAGAGAGGGGAAGTTTCATAGGACAGTCGTTATTGTCATGATGGATATGTAGAAAGATAAAAAACAGAGTTAAAAGTATCAGAGATGAAGATACCAAGGTCATCATTGGGAATGTTGGGAATGGAGATTCCAAGTTGGACTAGTAGTTTTTTCCTTAATAATTTATCAGTACAAGAGGTAGTTGCATTGAAAGCTTTCAAAGGTACTTCCTAAATCTGTTCAATGAGGAAGAGACGTGATACAATCTCGTGTAAAGAATTTCTAACCATTGGCAGTGACTCCGACCACCTTAAATCACTACTAGACAGGAGTAAAAACAATGGAGTGATGATTAAAAGGCTCATTTCGACAGAAAGAAAAAAAAAGCGGACGAGGACCTTTCGAGGAATTCCTGTATTTGTAAATGCACCATAGGCGGTGCCCGGACCTCCCCGTCAACAAACCAGAGAGAGTGTTGGAGCACAATAGAGGGGGACAATAGTGCCGTTTCCTCCCTTTAGGGGCACTCCCTAAAAATCGGACCCACTCAGGATCACACAAGATCAAACAACACGACTCTACACAACTTGAGAGAAAACATCACAAACAACTTGAGAAATAAATAAATTCCAGGTTATATTAACCTTCAAGAAATATCCCCCAAAAAATAACATTTAAACGTGTGGAGAGTTTATGAATTGGACTCAATTGGAAAACATTTAGAGTGTGTGACACTTATATGAGGGAACTGACACATTTTGTGTTGAGGAGATATTCTAGAACCGTTACATAACACGACACACAGGCCTCAGGGCGACACGAGTAGGTGCTGATGCTCTCGCTCAGATGAGATCAGACAGGGAAGGTCCAATGACTGCTAAGTAGCGACACTTCTTGCAGTCGGTTTCAAGCCATTCAGTGTGGTTTTGTGCACGTGTAGTGATAGTTTTTTTTGTCATCTGTCTCTCTGCCTGGTTAAGTGTTTATTTACATCATGTGTATTTGATCTCAGATGTTCCATGTCTTTTGGTCGACTGGAGAAGTAGCTTTTTGGCAGCTGCAGGCCAAAGTGGGGAAAACATATAATCTTTTTTAAATCACACGGGGATGGAAGACTGATTTATGATACGCTGTTTTAGAAGAACCCAATGTAGCACTTGAGAGATTCACTAGTAATAATTTAATTTGGGTATTTATAAATCCATGTGCTAATTGGTACCAGTAAGTATCTGGTATAATAAATGGTCAAGATGTATAAGAGAAAATAAAGTGTTTATGTTAACGCCTGGTCTCGAAAAGCGCTATATAAATAAATATTACTTACTTACTTACTTACTTACTTTATTAAGACTAAAGACAGTTGATGGTTCAAATTGTGGAACGAAAAAACAGCGCGTATTATAGTGTGAATGGTTTAATTCATATTTAAAAAAAAATAGCAAGTGTTATCCTCATAGATGCCGATCCTCTTGGAAAAAGGCCAGCAATGCTTTTCATTATTTGGGCTTTGTAACTTTAGCGTGTGAGCATCAGTCTCAACCTGATCGTCTGTAATGGATCTTAGAGTCTAATGTTACCTGAAGATCATGATGTCAAACGCACACACCTTCCAACAAACGCACACAAACACACGTTCAGGTTGTTGTGTTAAAACCTTTAAGCATTTGTATCCAGGTCACCCGAGTTGATCTTGATTAAGAGGCCGTAAAATGGACTAAAACACGTGCCTAAGATAAACTGTATTCTCTCTAAAAAGAGTTTAAACAGCTAAAGGGTAAAGAACAAGCAACTTTCTCTTAAACGACAGTACTACTGGAGTTGAAACTTTTACAACTTTTAATGTCCCTCCTATATTGAAGCCTCGACATGACATAAAACCTTAAATAAGTCTGTATTTTAAGTTGAGTTTCTCAGTTCCTGCATGATGTCTTTACTCATTGAAACACATTGCAAGTGCAAGATTTAGGCTGCTAGCCTAGCAACGTCGGCTAAAAAAAAAGAAGCTTAAAATAAAAAACTTGTTTGATTTTTTTCTGGAACAATTCCTCTTGTCGAGGCTTACATACAAGATGGATGTTACAGACGAACAGTATGGAGGTATTTGGATGTTTTGGGTGTTTTTAAGTGCATCATTTTTGACGAAGATGAACCTGAGCTCCACCACATTAAAATAGACATACATAGTTTATATATTATATATTATTTTAATCAGACTCCCTCTCAGTGAACTCATCACTGCACTTACTTGCATTCAGCTGAGCTATTACCATCGTTAAGAAAATACATTTCAAATAATTGAAAAGCTCCTCCAGAAATTATTTAAAGTTTCGTGGGGTTGTACAGCCCAAAATAAAAGTTGTATTCAATTATAAGCTAAAGGTTGAATATAATTGAACATTGTCAGACCCATCATGCATTTGAAATTGAATCCCTCCCTGACCTACAACTCTAAAAGCACGTAAAAGGTTTATGTGGAGCAGAAGCCTCAGCCCCGGAAATAATTCAGAATGAAAGGACGTCCCTGAACTCTCCCATTTTCTTCCCCGTGTGCCTTTTCAAGTAACCAGCCGACTTAGCACACTGACACAAATTGAAGGCCTCGTATATAAAGTCCCTCCATTCAGAGCACATCCTGCACATCTTTGCATATCTGCTTTTCATATTCAAACTGGAGGTAAATGGGAGAGCGGCTGCGGGAAGAAGCACCGCAGGGCCGCGTATGAGGGATTCAAGGAAGTTAAAAAGCTCTGGTGTTCTTTAGCGGACAGTTAAATTGAATCTCAGACTATCATCTTTAGTGTGTCAATCACATCTGGAGCTAATCCACTCACCAGTCCTCAGCAGCAACAGTAACTTCCTGTCGTGACAACAGTCTAATGCCAGCATAGTAAAGCTTCTTTTCAAGCGGCGTCAAATCCGTCCGTGTACGACATGATTTCCACTGGACCGTGACTTGATAATTGTGCTTCAGCTTTTTTCTTTTTACTTCAAGAATGTTAGGACCGTTCTCTGAGAATGCATGTCATGAAAATGGATAAAAACACTAGTAAAAGTGTGATCACGGCTCAGACTTACACTCAGAAAAATGTATTTAGATCCTGTCTCTATGGATGCAAATGTTAGCATTTCAACCAAAAACACTAATGGATTCTTAGTTCATGTGTAGAACGGATCCATGTCTGCAAATGCATCTTATAAACGTATGCATGACGGATAAATGACAGGACCTCGAGCCCAGGGCTATTATTTATGAATGATTCCGGCGTACAGTACACTGCAACCAACCGCTTGGAAGTCAGGGTTTGAGACTGTTGCCATGGAAACCAACGGGTTCGCCACAGCTAGTATTCATCTCCACATTTGTGCCAAATTGTTACGGTTGCCGGGATGAAAAAAAACACTCGCAGCAGAAACCAGGTCTCGGTGGGATTAAAACATATTTAAAAAAAACGTGTCTTTGTTTGAGAGGCTGCATCACAGCTGCTAACAAAAAAGATAACAATGAGTTTGTAGGTTGATGGTGCTTAAGCCTTTATAGACCATCCCGTCACATTGATGGGATTTTTTAGGTAAGATAACCAAGTTACAGTCATTCTGAAAATCCCAAGTGAGCGCAGTTGTGTTCCCGCAACCGTAGACCCAAACATAGACAAGCTTCACCTCTACATGCGTCAAGAGTTAGACAGGATTCTAAGGCAAGAACAGCCAAACGGTTGTTGTGATTAAAGACGTTCGTCTTTTATGCCTTTAAAAGCTCAATCATTAAAGGAGCAGAAATGAGGGGAAAAATTCTGCTAAATACACGCAGCTACGGCGATGATTTCACTGAGTGGGAGTGAGATTAAGAGAGAGAGCCGTGTGTCATAGAGCGCATTTGGTAAATCAGTGGGGCGGAGACTTATTCATTTTAATGAGAAGGCTTATTGCTTATTGTATATTAATGACTAAGAGGCTCCGTAAACCAAAGAAATTCAGTTCTCGCTATGGAACAGTTACAAGTCCTATCTCACAAGATAAAAGAAATGCGCAAGTTTGACTAAAAAACTGAATGATGGGAGTGAAAGTTGTTTGAAGGTCAAATGTTAAATGTTTATTTTGCTAATTCATGTAATTATTAGGGTTATTACTATCTTATAAATTTGAAAAAAAGTCATTGTTTACCATGTACTTCTTAATGTTGTAGAGTAAAGCTACAAAACCTTGTGGAGTAATACAACCAACACCTTTTGGAGTAATAGTACCAACTTAAGGTGTTATACTATCAAATCTTGCAGAGAAATACTACAAAACGGTCATTATACAGTCAAATAAAAAGCTAGTCTACCTGCCCGTAAACATAGAAGTATTACACTCATTTCACACATTCACTGCCCACACAAACATCAACACTTCCTGCTGGTACTTCTGCTTTTCTGTTAACCGGTTACTTTTTCCATTTTACTATCCAAAACCAATTGAATCAACACAAATCTATCCCCCAAATCTTCTCCGGTGCTGGGTTCGGTACCTTGACGGCGGGTTTGGGTTTGCGGAAGAACGAGGTCTTGGCGGTGAAGAAGGTGAAGTCTTCGCTCTCGTCGTCCAGGCTGCAGTACCCACTGCTCATGCTGTTACTGCTGGTCATAGAAGGGCTGGACACCGTGCTGACGGTCATGGAGAGGTCCTAGTGTCGCCTTTGAGACTTCAGGAAGTCCTGGCTTGGTGGAGATACGAAGAGCTAACGATTGTCTAATCCAGAGCTATCCTGTGACGATGCTTCCGGAGAGTTTTCCCACCTGTAAGAGTGGACGCAGGTGAACGGAACTCTGACTGTGAAGCTGCCACCAGAGAGCAGACCAGGAAATCTGAGAAAAAGCGCAGACGTGTCACTTCCTCTTGAAGCGCTCGTGTCGCTCTGGTGTCAAGCCATATATGCTCCTGGTCACTCGGCGTCGCACAGGCATACATCCACCTGCCTCGCACACAAACACATGCTGGTGTCAGCGTCAGCTTACAGCCAGGTCTCAGGTTATCCCCGATAACCTGAGAGTACCCGCTAGACCAGCAGAGCGATGCTCAGGAAGGTACGACGGCAAAACCACATCCTGCTTTCTTCTGTTGTCTGTAAGAACTCAGCGTGCAGACAACAAAAAAGGAATGGAACAAAAGCTGCAGGTACAATCGGGCAGCTCAATGATCCTGGTCTGCGAAAGCGTCCGCTCATCCCCAAGAAGCAGAGGAGCTTCAGGCTGCAGCAACAACTCCTCGGCTCTGCTCTGCTCTGCGTTGCTTTGCCGATACCTCCAGAGAGACAGATGCCTCGCTCGCAGCCTCTCTTCCTCTCTCGCTCGCCTTTGCTCAACCATCTGTGGTCGAGTGCGTTATCAGCCGGTAAAAGCTCCCTCCCCCCTTCAGCCTCGCTCTCTCTTCCTGCGAGCGACTGCAGAAAGCTTCCCCTCGCAGAAGCAGAAGAGAGAAACGAGCAGAAAAATCAGACGGAAATGTTGATGAGTGAGTGCAGCGGTGCTGCCTGCTTCACACGCCCATCTTGAACTGTCATTTTAATACATCATTCCGCCTCAGACAGGAAGAGACCACAGGAAAAAATGAGAGCTAGACATGTCGCAAAGTAAATTCTTAAATCCTTTTGTGTCTTGAACACACGTGGTTTTTTCTAATTAAAAGACACTGCAGGGTTTCTCCCCAGCGGACCTTCAGATCTTTGGTGAGGGGCCAAAGCATTTATTACAAACAAAGATTATCTTGTAAATATTAGTTGAGGGAGATGAGTGCAGACAAGAGGCGGAAAAAAAGTTCACTCTTCTTTTCGACCTCTTTATTAAACTAAGATGAACATGTAGGTTAGTAACTAAGTGAAGGTTATTTGTAAAGCGCCTTTCTAGACCAGGGTCACAAAGTGCTTTAACAATCAAATCAATACACAGTTAAAATATATACTTTAAAAGGCCGAGACACGTAAGACAAATACAGTCCCAGAAAACCACGTAAAAGCCCAAGGGTGTGGTCTGGAAAAGCGCTACAGAAATAAAAATTACTCACTTACTTACATATAATACAAGTCAATTATATTGGTTCAAATTAAACTAATAGCTACTACAACTAGAATAACTTGCATGACAATAAGAGGTAAATAAAAAAACAAAATAGTTGGTTGAAAAAGCCACAGTACATGTTTACTAAATCGACAGAATTGCAGAAAATGATTTGGGGAGATGAGGAAGAAAATCTAAAAAGAGGAAATGCCTTGAAAGTTCAGTATTACATAGGTTAGAAAACACATCAAATAGATCAAAATGTTTGATTGGGAATTAATTTTTGGAAGAAAAACAAGGTAAAAAAGCAATATAAAGCTTAAATATAAAGAATACGAATAGAGTTTTTTTTTTTTAGAAAAACACATTATCATTTCCTTCGTAACTTGAATATTTCCACTATATTTATATTATTCAATTTAAAACAAAAATCACTTTTTTCAGAATTTTAATGGAAATATTGTTAGTTCTAACAAAATCAATATTTTGCTAGTTTTTCATCTGTAGTTAAAATCTAGGAATAATGAGGGGCTGCTCTGGATGGAAATTGAAGTGACCTATAACCTCAGATTGACCCGTCAATCTGCTCCCATATAACCCTGTGTGTGACCCCGCATCAAAACCCCCTAACTCTCCCATCTGAGCTGGACTTGATGGATGTGACGCAGGTTTATTGTTGGTACAAAGAGTAAATAATTCTGAATCTAATAATGAAATATTAAACATGAAAATTAATGTTACGGACAGAGCTTGAATCATGAAGTCCTCCATCTCCACCTATTTTCATCCTCCTGTAGTTGCACCTTCTTGTCGTTTCTTGGTATTCACTCTCAACATGTCCGAACCATCTGACCTCCTTATATTGTCTCCAAACTTTTCCATTTAAGCCGTCCCTCAATTTTACCAAAGTGTTCCACCCAGCCTGCAATCTCTTCTTCAACTCCCTTGATAACTTTGGATCGATGGTACTAGACGGTGCGTCAGCAAACTGAATGATTTGAAGTCTCTCGCACAGTTTAACCTTGTTGTGTATGTGAGAGTTGGGTTTTTTTATTCAAAAAATATATATTTATGGCGTTTAAATCACATTAATTTTTTTCCTAGCTCTTTTTAGGTCGATTGTATTAGATTTATTGTGTATAAAATAAATAAATTCGATTTTATTTTTATTTAAAAATAACATTATTCACGGCGTTTATTCATTTTTCTTTTTTAATCAAACTTCCAGCAGTCATTCAATCCTCTGCAGCTGAAGAAACAATGAAATCCTTTAAGATCCTGGCGTTGACTGAGGACGAGAGGGTTTGTATGCAGCCGGCCACAGCTGCTTTTAAAAGCTTATTTTTGGGCATATTCTTGCCATTGGTTCTATTAATACAAGCACAAGAGAGTGGAACAATCAAGATGTCAGCAAAATTCAGCGTCTCCTAAAATTGTGACGAAAATAATGCAAGTATATCGAAATATGTTGTATCTTGAGGTGAATATATTGTATCAAATCGTATCGTGAGATTAGTTTATCGCTAGTTAAGACCCCCTTAATATATATATGGAACAACTCTAATATAGCAAAATACACATGCGTAAATATATATTATTATTCTGTTATAAAAGTGGGTTAATAGAATATAATTTTAAATTATGCATAAACAAACGTTGAAATCTGGAGCCATGTTGTGTCTAAACCCCAGTGGGACTACAAGATGGCCAGACTGTGTGTTGACGTTTCCCCGGGCGTTTCTCTCCACCTTCAGGTTCGTGTCAGCTCAAGAGTGATGGCCTATCTGTGTAATCACTCAGGGGGGAGAGTACAGCCCCACTTGCACACGGAGCAATACTCCTGCTCGCGACCGATCGATGTGAGCGGGTCAGCGGGGAGATCCATGAGCGGTGACTGCGGCACGTATCGGAAAAGGTGATGCTTTTCTGCTGATGCAAACACTAACGGTCTGGTGAGTAAAAACGAGCGTTCTCTCCCACACACACAAATAACTTGCTACACAGAGCGAAAGGGGGGAGACTGCAGGAAACACAACTGTCATCTCTGCTCTCATCTAACGCAACTCATCGCTCGAATAATCTCATAATAGTCTCAGAGCATGCCGGGTGTAAAGAAATCAGCCCTTTGAGTCTTCGAGTCATTATCTCTAAATACTCATTAAGATGCACGGCAATTAAAAACCCTGATGTAGAATCTTCCACTCCGGATATCTTTTGCAAGAGCGTCCACTATGCAACTATCTGCATTAGCACACATTTCTCAGCATGTTGAGTCTCTGAATGACGACTGTACCTGGCATGACACCAAGGTTCTAAATTTGTGTCATCATCCTGCTGGGTGTTGATCCGCTGCCAAACTCTGCAGCTCATATTCATTTCAGCGTGCGTGATGGACGGGCTGCGCGTGGGCGAGCGATGCCAGAAAGCGGCATGTGGGCTCACAGTGCTGCACGCATGACAAAGACAATGAAGATGAGTGGCACAATGTTTTACTACTACGACTACTACTACTACGTTCAATATTTACAGTAACATTGAGCATATATGTCACACAACACTGGGGGAAATACTGTAAATGTTGAACGTCCTCCTGTCATTCTAAAAACTGACCCAAGGTATGATCAGAAATCAGACCCAGGCCTCTCCTGGAAGCAGCCATTTGATCGAAGCTATTATAAATGAATGTCCCATGTCTGCAATGAAGCTGCTTCCAATCGAATAACGAATCCGTACGATAGAAGTATTAAAAGATCATAAAGATCAGGGGGTTGTGGGCCATTTGACTCATGGTGCGACTCTACCACTGGGAAGCTGTTAAACACTGTAGATATTACCATATTTCTAATGGTTAGATGACTCCCACAGACATACTAACAGAAGGCCAGCAAAAACCTTTTAGTCTTGCTGCAGTGCATGCTGGGATGCTTCAACACAAATGCACCACAATAAAATGTGTGCGTCACTGAGGTTATGCTTCCGCTCGCTGGCCATGAGTTTGTTTTTAACCAAGAACCAAAAATGTTCTTAAATCATGTACACCGTTTTGTTGTGTTTTTTAAGTCATAAGAGTTTTGCTTCTTGGTGTTAATTTGGGTTAATTTGTGCTCCTAAAATATAAAACATCATCAAATGGAAATAATGTACTATTACTGTAAGAAAATCAAACAGAGAAAACAATATATTGTCCCCAAATGTATTTAATCAATATCATTCTCAACCTTTTTTGGGGGGTAGGGGACCTTTTCAGAGTGTTGCCTGCCTCTCACCCTAAGTAGCTGGGATAAGCTCCAGCAACAGTGACCCCATTAGGGATCTTGCGGTTTTTTGTAGCATTTGAACTATGGTTATAAAATAACTCAGTCAGACTGCAGGGGGCAGTACAATTTGAAATCTCCCACCATGAAACATGATTTGTGAATACAGATTGTGATCAGGACCAACATTCCTTTACTTTGTTATACCATTCACGCGTTTTTAAATACTATTAATATACTGTTATTTAGCTAAAAGAGGGATTATCACAATTCATAAAAGATGTTTGTTATTTGTTTACCTTGTCAGGACTTCACAGGGGGGAAATGTGTGTGTTTATCGATCAATAATATATATGGTGATGATCTTTAAAAAACAAAATTAAATCAAGGACTCACTCTGCATCTTGTTGTGAAGCAGTGTTTTCTGGGAGATGGAGTCTCGGCGGGCTCTCGGTGCCTGCGGTTGCAGTCCAGCTGAATGTGACTCTCACACTCGAGGTGACACGTGTAGCTGCAGTCTGGGAGACATGAAATCAGAATCAGGTGGGAACATAAGTCAGTGGAGAATAAAAACTTTCAGTGTACTCGGATTCTGACTGACTGTATGAGCAAGCGGCTCCATCTAGTGGCGATAATCAATACCGCGCCGTTGAAAATGGAACACGACAGAATAAATCATGAAATAAACTTAAACAGCTTCATCTGCAACAACAACAAAAATACACAAGTGCAACTCAGAAAGTCTAACTAAAATTCTCCAATGAAAGGACCAGAATAGCTGAACTGTTTTAGTTCACCCCACTCATCATTCTTAGCTTGAACAAATGTAAATACACTTCCCACTATAGTTCACTGACAGTCTTGGCACGTAGACCGGCTTTTAGAGGTTCACTTTATGAAGACACAATGTCCTGAATATTTGGCTCGCTTGCTTGTCTAAAAGAGCCATATTAGTGACATCTAGTGGTGGACAATTTCATCAACGTCACTGTTCATGTTTACATTTCAGAGATAACCAAACTGTGACACAACAGATGAAAGTCTAGTACAAAACAAATATATTTTAATGTTTGTCTTTTTGATCCGTTAGTTTTATAGAACGAATCTTGGAGAGAAAAAGTAAAAAATACTGGTAACTCTGTGGTCAGTATAGAAAACAATAATGATTATTGTCAAAATGTGTATATGTTTTTTGACTGGACTTAAAATTCAAGCACTGCTGCCCACTCATTTAGTCTCAGTCTGAGCAGGTAGTTGCCATGACAACATGCGGCACGATTCGAGAATATACCAATATATATATATATAGTATATATACTGTATATAACATGAACAAAAACATTTATTTTGTCTAGTTTTCTCTTTTTTTTTAATCCAGAATTTTAGAAACCAAGCCGCTGGGAAAGAAGAGCGACACAGATTGAGAGGAAAAATCCTTTCACGCCTTGGGCTGGACTTGACAGACAGATTGCTCTCGGCAAAAAGGAGAGGCTTCGGATTCAGCTCATCAGAGGTTAAGGGTCGCAGCAAGACAGAGAGGAAAAACCAAGAGGAAATGAAGAAAGGAACTCCTTTTCCTGCACTGTTCATCATCAGCCAATTAATCTCTCTTAATCAGACCCAGCGGGACGATTGTTCGTCAGACACCAAGATAAGTTTGTGATCATCTTAAAACATCTGTCGAACATATCTGCACTGGATAGGCGTCGCTGCGTAAAGTGGACACAGTCGATGAGTTTGTTTAATGCCGAGCTCTGACGCTCGTCACAATTCATCTTAACTACACTTTTCTTTTTAAACGTGTGGTGTTGATGGCTGACGGCTAACGTTCGAAACGCCCAGAGGAGGCGACGTTATTGTGAGGATGTGCCGCTGTCAGCGAGTCATGCTTTATTCCCACGGGAACCAGTGAGACGAGTCATTTTTGTCTGGAATATTTTTCAGTTGTGTGTAGACAGTAGTTCTGTGTGCTTCCACACAGCTGAAATTGAGTGAAAGTCATTATGAAATAAAAGTGATGACTACATTTTATTTACTTTTGTCCATAAGTAAAGGATTATGAAGCATGTAATGCCCAAGGAAGCTATTAATGGGTTTTAAACTAGAACTTTAGAGCATTTTAAAGTGATAAGCTTCATTCAACAGATAGAGTAGACAAATTAAAAATGAAATTAACTTAATATAACCTAAAGTAGCCAGGAAAAGTTGCCACAATAAATTAAAAACAAGTATTACACAATTAACCAGATCAATGTCCACTTCAGACTGTGACTATCCCCAACAACTCCTACACACAAAAAGCTACTGCACTGTTGTAGGAGGAATGAAAACAGCTCTAGCAGCAGCTTCGTGTCAGTGTTAAGACCAAAGTTGAGTCGAAATGAAAGAGAAAGTAAGCCGTCATGTGAAATTCTTCAGCGGTAAAAAACAAATTTCTGGATTCCCCCCAAACTTTTCAAGCAGAAGTCAACTCTTGTGTAAACTAAAAAAAAGAGAAAAGATACTGAAACAAAAACGTTGACTGTGATCAATATGATCGCATGAAACCTCCTGACTTTCCATCCTCACATGCAAGAATTACCACTTCCTTAAAAAAGTTGTTTTTGTATAAAACTCTGCTCAAAAGTACCCTTTACTTTTAAGAGCTTGAATCCCAGGATTTTCACTGCAATCACCTGATTTACTATAAATGAAGGCTTGTGGAATTATTTTGAAAATCTGTTTTTATAAGACAGTCTGGTTATATATAAATGTTTGATAGTTCTGAGCAGGACTGCATTTGGAAATTGGATTTTAAGAGGACCAAAAAAAAAGATTACCATGTTTAAGATCAAAACTTCTGTCCAAAAAGTTAGAAATCCATTGTTTATGAATGAAACCCTTTTATTAACAACTCCAGTTAACACATGTTTAAAACCTTTTGCTTGTCCCAAAGAGGCAGGATTTGCTCTTCTTCAGGTGACAGAACCTGTGGCAACTTTCACTTAACATTTAATTTTAATCAAAATAAATGTTTTCAATTAAATAAATATTATAATGAGAAGTGTTTAAATCATTATTCTTGAATAATCTGTCTTGGTTTTAAACATCAGCTTTTAGAATTTTAAGGGTTTTTGATTTCTGAAACACATTTAGAGTTCTTCAAAATGAAAATATTTTTTAGATATTTATAGTTTATGCTTTTGTTCTTTAAAATGTGTTATTTACATACCTTCACCAGTGTCAAAGTGAGTGAAAAAAGGCACAGGGTGTAATAGTATTGGGTCCGTCCCGTGGTGAGATATTATGGACAACACACATTTATATTTTTTACTTGTATTGTCGGAAATTAACATTGTGTTTCAGAGTTCGTATTGTCCATTCAAAATATTAACAAAAATATAGTCACAGACGAAATGGAGACGAAACAGCGAGCACAAATAGAGGTGGCGATTAAGTGATGATACGTTTTTTTCCCATCAACACTCATTCATTAGTGTTGTCTCAACAAGCAAGCAGGCGGTTGTGTTGTGTGTCGTCGTAGTTCACTGACATGGCGTCACAAACGTTCCATTCCAGTCCGACTGCTTCCAATTCGACACCGTCTGAAGACACCGAAGAGTCGGAGGAAGAAACATGGCGAGATACACGAGCCTAGACCAACAGTAGGGGTTGGGGTGCGGGGGGGGGGGCGGGGGGGTTCAATAAGTGGTGGTTTTCTGGACGTCCAGTGCTGCACTCGGGTCGATACCGGACCACCACGAGGGACGGCGGTATAGGAGGAGCTTCGATTTCAGTGAGTTAAATGACTTCAATTGTGCTCCCAGAAGCACGGGAACATTAAGTCTGGAGCAGATCGATCGTTATGTTCGTCTCTGGATGCGTGATTCCACCGGTGGCCAGAGTAATTTCATCGTCTGGAGCGAGCGATGCTCTCACGTGTCGTCAGAACCAGACACAGGGAGACAGAAGCTGGCGGATGTGGGTTGTTGTTTTTTTTTTGTTTTTTTTAGTGCGGGTGAGACATGGGTGGGTAGGAACACAGATTAGCAGTCTTCCTCAGGTCATGGAGGACGTCTGTGCGGAGTCAGATAGAGACATGCTGGGAGACAGCTTGGCAGTTTCCTCCTTATCAAGCCAGGAAGGGATGGGGGGGCAAGGTAGCTATAATTTGGGGTTGAGGATATTAACACGGTGGCTAATGAACCCACCGGGAGCCCTGAGGGGTTTAGAAGGGGATTAAGAGCAGCTTTGGGGGTCTTTGTAGGAACCTTAGTCAGTCCTGATCCTGCATTTAAAGCAGGTATCCATCTCCCGCTAGGAAGCTTCATCAGTATTTTAGTTTTGTCAACTCCTGATGCTTTGGGAATTGTAGCTCTCAGGCAACATCAATGACTACTTGTTGCTGTAGCTACATTTATAACTCCTGTCAGCATCTCCACCTTCCTGGTCGTGACTTCATCTCTCTGGACAAAGACTTAACCAAACAAACTGAGGGGGGTCTTAATTGGTTTTACCGTCCTGAGCTGCGAACGCATGCAGGACATTACACACTTTTTTTTGGACTCGATAGCATCGTTGCTCGACGATTTCATGGTGTAATTTCAGATGAATGCTGAAGTTGGACGTGGGTTGAAGATAGCAGTGATAGAGGGACAGTTTGCTCCAGGGAAGACGAACCAGGGCCGTCATTAAATGTGACATTTATGAGGAAAAAATTAATCCGACTTAAATGTCTGAACATTTATGCATCACTGATATCTTGTATTGTAGTCTTTTGCTCGCACACAAATTATCCCCAAAATGTATACTGACAGAACTACACTTCATGAAGTGCGTTACTATGAAAACACTTTTTTTATTATTCAAAATAACCATTTCAGGCAACATTTAAGCCCTGGTACCATTAAAAAAACAGGTTTGGCAGATATATAACATGAACAAAATCAATCCCTGCATTATTACAAAAGTCTTTGGCCCTTTTTCTCAGAATGCATATTTCATTTTAGTAAATATTCAGAATTATCATTACATACAATCTCAGATTCATACAAAGTAGTCTGTGAAATGGGTAAAGATTTTTGGATACAGATTAAGGTTCTTGTGGGACACATAAACCTGACCTGTTGAGACAAATTGGACCCCTGAGCCTTTAAACCAATTCAACCCATCGATAAGTCTATTAATTCTTAAAAAAACCCCTGATAATCTGAGTTTGGGTCGATTTTATAGTGCACGATAAACTCAAACTTTCTCGTGGGAAAACCAATGAATTCTTAGGTCAACTGCAGCATGTTAGTAAGATTGATATAATGCAATTTATTTACTTGTAATGGAAGACAATTATACTTGAAAAACAAACCTTAAATTAAGATAATCAACGCTGATATCACAGATGTTTTATGAATATGTCACAAACATATTCACCTGACACTAAACTCAAGTTTAATGTGTCGTTTCTGCATTGTTCATCTTCACTCTCGAGTGACGCCGTTGCTGTTAAAAAACCCACAGTCATGCTTCAGAGCAGCTTTTATCTTTCAGGGAATACCACCTAAAAATATCTGCCATCTTTTTTTTTTAACCGCAAGTTTTGTGACGATGCGTCGTGACGCCGCTCCGACTCCTCTGGGACATGATTTCTGTGCTGCTCACGCAAAAAAAACCCTGTGGTTGTCAATCATCGAACAGCTACTGATAATGAGCCATCAGTCTTTGTCCCGATCGATACGTCCGAGTCACTGAGCAATGTCGTTCCCATGTTGCTCCCCTCTTGCTTTCTTCTAATAATAGCACGTCTATTTAAATCCTAACTGTAAAATGCATTAGTGGGTCTTTGGGAAAAAGCTAAAAATCAATGTTTCTCCAGCAGTCAAGCTTGTCTAGGACGGTTTTAAGACTCTTTTTTTTATCTGCCAATTCAATCTTTTTTTTTATCCATTTTGTGTTTGTATCTCTGCTGCTGCACAAACGGTTTACTGGACTTTTCTCACCTTTCATACCACACATGACTTTTCACACAACCTGATGTGACACAAAAAACGCTCGGGACAGATCTGCTGATAGATGGAGAAAGGGAGGGGCGACCCAACAAACAACAAACAGAACTGACGGCGGTGCAATTTAGCTATAGGTGGACACAATGGCTAAATATTTTGGCTCTCATTCAAGAACCAGAGCCAAAACCTGCTTGGCCCGACCCTGGAAAAAAAAACCTCACCATTCGCAACACTTTTTTTTTTTTCTTCCAAAAGTGGCTCCATACCTGATGTGGGTAGCAGTGATCCATTTGAGGAGGAGCGACGGATGATTCTCAGACCGTCACTCCAGGAGCGAGATTTAGGCAACCTCTTCAGCAGCCGACCCAGTCTGCGGGACACCTGTCCGAAGCAGGCGCTGCCCACCTCCCCCTCAGAGTCCCCCTCCAGGTGGTAAGACACGCGTCCGAAGAACGACTCGCTGATCCCGAACGCATCCCTGGTCCCCATTTCGACCCCCTCCTGCACAACAGGTGCTATCTGTGCCACGGACGG
Source organism: Callionymus lyra (assembly GCF_982586985.1). NCBI lineage: Eukaryota > Metazoa > Chordata > Actinopteri > Syngnathiformes > Callionymidae > Callionymus > Callionymus lyra. The sequence continues at coordinate 20,239,363 of NC_141827.1, forward strand.
GTCATGGCACCATCCTGGGCGCACCGTCCTGTGCACGTTGCCCTCGCTGGTCCTTCTGCTGAAACTCCCCTTCTCCCTGTGGGGGCTGCTCCAGCGCCAGCCTCCCCAGTGTCCCCCCTTGCCATCCCAGCGCAGCCACTCCGCCACTGGCGCCACGCTCCGAGTGAACAGACCCACTTGCTCGGCCACCCCTTCACCTTTGATCCACGACACCTGCTAAAATGCACTTTTCACCGGCGACTGCTGACATGAGTTCTGCTCCGATGCTCGATGGTTCTCGGGTAAATCACTTGCTCTCTCTCTCTCATTCTCCACTGCGGTACCCACACTCGCTGCAGTAAAACCAGGCTTAAAGAGACAGAGACCCCATACGCACCATCCCTGCCTCCCCATTCACAAATCTCCTTTTAGCCGTCTGTTGCCGAAAGTGGTTCATGCGTTCACGCCGAAACCTCAACCAAACAAGTCATAATGACGTTCCCGAACCCACACATCCGTCAACGACACTAAGAGCCCACTTCCAGAGTGACTCATCATGTCTCATCCCACTTCATATTTTTATCGGTACAAGATATCGTTTGTGTGTGTGTGTGAGAGAGAGTGAGAGATACTGGGAGAATATCTTCTGCCCTACTTCCAAAATAACACAGTACTTGTGGAGGAAGTATCGCTCTTCTCTTCTGCCCACGTAAATCATGACCCAACTATATAACACAAGTCTGTTACATAACAGTTGGATCTTAAAAATATTATATTAAATCTCCACAAACAATGACCTGTCATTGCGACCCTCAGCACCTTCCTCTGCAGGCACCATCCACCAAGGGCAAACTAAATATAGCCCACCTTTAAAACCTCCTCTGTGCTGCAGCAAGGCAGTGATGTGTGGTCAGCAATTTGCAGATATATCTTGAATTAAAAGAAATGCATGGTTGCTAATGTTTTTGCCAGCTACTTTGACACGTATACACAGCTTTACAGAAAAAATCCAAGAAGAAGCGGGGAGTCATGGGTGACAATTTAAGTAAGTAAGTAAGTAATTTTTATTTGTATAGCGCTTTTCCAGACCAGGGTCAGAAAGCGCTTAAACAATCAAACAATACTCAATAAAGTATATACTTTAAAGGTCAAGATAAAACTGATAATACAACAGGAGTTCCAGAAAATCAAGGAAAAGCCTGAACAAATAAAAAATAAAAATAAAATAATGTTATAAACAATCTTTGGGGAAATCTGATAATTATCATGTGAAATACATTTTTAATATAATTACCATTTAACACACAAACACATTTAAAAATCGTAAACACAAGTATTTTAAACTCCACGTTAAAAACGTAACATAAGATGTTTCTTAAAGGAGTCAGTAGATCATCAAACATAGAGGGAGAGGAAGATCGTTCCAAAGCTTAGGAGCAACAGCCTGGAAGGATTTCTCTCTTCTGGTCCTGAATCGTGTTCAGGAACCATCAGTAGATTCTGATCCACAGACCTCAGAGCCCGAGCTGGGGTGTAAGGCTGGATCAGATCACTGATGTAAGGAGGAGCCTGACCATGAATAGATCCGAAAGTAAGAACCAGAATTTTAAAAGTTGATCCTGAAAGAAACTGGAAGACAGTAAAGAGTTTTAAGGATCGGAGAAATGTGAGTTCTTCTACTAGAGCAGGTCAGAATTCTCGCTGCAGAGCTTTGAATCTAAAGGTCTTTAAGGTCAGTTTTTCTGCCTTTGGAAGTTGCTATATATTTGTTGAAACTGATAATCTCAGTTTAATGTTGTTGTTTTTTATAAATCCGATTATTACCGTCTGAAAGGTGTTTAGTTTCAAAAACAGATATTCTTTCTTATGTATAATTAGCATGTGACTCTTGATATGACAATACACTAGTTTCAGTCAAGTTGATTAAAAATAAATAAACTAAATAATAAAAACTTGAACTAGGAAAAATCAAATGTTGTGACAACATCTGCTGAGATAATATTGAGTTTCTAACCGAAAAGAGCTTCAAATGGAGAAATCAGCAAAATTTGGTAGAACGAGTAGTTCAGTGAGGCAACTAGTTAATCTTTACCAGAGGTTCTATACAACGGTGGGAAGTTATTGCGTAAAGATCTTTTTTTTCTGAATAAAAACATTGTATAAAAGATGCTTTGGGGAATGATTGCTCTTCCGTGATAAAATAATAAAGATAACTAGATTAACTAGCGGTCAAAAGGTGAACCATCCAAAAACACATTTGTACTTTCCTACCTCAGTCCTTGGATAAAACTTGGAATCAAAAATAAGGTCTGCACTGATCTGGCTCAAAGACAACAGCTCTGGTGTTTTGGAACAAGGAGGTCATGAGCCATTTAACAACAGCCATGTTTTTGTGCTTCATCCAATGCAAAACAGATGAGAAGGCTCTTATGGACTAAAGGAGGAGGAAAAAAGTCTCCTCTGGAGAGAGTTAAGGAATGCTATGGAACATAAATAATACACAAGAAGGGCAAGTGTTGGTCGGTGGTTTGCCTGAGAGTCTGCAGTCATCAGTAGATGACCTCAGTTAGTGGGTGACCTCACGTGGGCTAATGAACGCTTCATGAATCATCTTTTCACGGCTCAGATTGATGATGTTAACACTGTGGATTCACTCCCTTGTGGACCATGTCAAGCATAAAACCTAACTTGTCGGTATAGTTCTAAACCTGCATCGTGGAAAGAATTAAGTTGTGATGATCCCGTCGTTGAAGCGTGACGTCAACTGAACCTCAGAGCAACACGGTTTACATAACATTGTTATGCGTCTACAAACGTACAAAACAATCAAGAAGTACAAAACATCCTGACCAGAACTTCCAAGAATTAAAACAAAATAATTGTTTTATTTTTATGTTTTAATGCTTGTATGCTTTTGGCAGCTATTCATTTCTTTATTCTGATTTTCATATTTTATTGGTTTATATTTCAATACAGTGCGAGTAAAATAAAATAATTTATTTTAATTTTTTATTTACAATTAAAATGCATATATTTACGACATTTGTTCATTTTGTGTTGCAATTAAACTTCTGGTCACTAGTAGTCATTACGTCCTCCACAGCTAAAAGAAGAATGAAATCCGGGCTCCTAGATCTTGGTGATGACTAAGGACGAGAGGATACAATTGACTTCAGCCTCTTTTAAAGGTGATTTCTTTGGTTTTAAAACAAATGAATGTAGTCGAGACTTCGTTAAGAGTCATGTGGTCTGTTAATTCTGCAACTTGAGAGTCAAGTACTCGGACAATACAAATATATCCTTGTTCCTACAGTATCACGATATATTATACTGTTGTATCATGATACGTAATGTATCGCAATCATTTGCCAATACACACCCCTTTTAATGATTGTATCATGGATATCAAAGCACACAAATATGTTGTTTATTATAATTAAATATATAATATACTATCTGTGACAATAGTTTTCTATATCTGATACTAAAATAATCAATTAATCCTCCAACTGTTGATAATTCTCACACACCAGATGCTTGTCATCTATAAAGAGTGTTTGATCCTTTAATGGATTTCATTCAGCTGTTGATACGAGATTAATATTCACATGCAAATGTTTAAAATCCAGACGAGGCTGGGTTAGTGTGTGTTATAAATCTGTAATCTTCAAACACACGATATGAATTGTGTGAATATCAAACGGCAGGCGTGGAATGATGCCAGTGTGTCAGCGCGATGGTGCCACGGCAGCAGGGTGCCTTCAAAGCTTTAATTAAATATAATCTGATGTCTGATCTGTCTGCCAGTCTGTAATCCCAACCTCTAGTTTCCGCAGACATAATCCCTGGCAGGAGACACTCACAGTTTGGATTATGGAGGCGACTGTACTTCCTCTCTGGTGCTCCTTGTGTTGGAGTGTGTTGCAGTGTTATCAGCAGGGAAGTGAAGACAAAACATGGTTTCAGTTATAAATGAAGGTTACATTTGTTTTGCGGTTGTTCAAACTGTATGATCCGTCATTTTTGTGTGTTTGGAATTTTGGCTGTAATGTTGAGTTACCATATGGGTTTTCTTTAAAAAAAACAAAAAAAAACCCATCAAATTTAAGATAAACCACTATTGTAATTAATTAATTATCCTTTTATCTTATAAGGTTGTATTTTTGGTCATTTATGTGCAGTTCTGGAAGTACATCATACATTTGAAAAAGTATTCTAAAGACTTAATTGTGACCAAGTAGGTAGCATTACTCCGCGAGGCTTCTAGCATTACTCCGCGAGGGTAAGTAGTATTACTCTGAAGCCTCTGCAGTATTACTCTGCAAGGTTAAGTAGTATTAGGACGCAAGCCCATGTAGTATTACTCTACAAAGTTCTGTAGTATTAGGACGCAAGCCCATGTAGTATTACTCTACAAAGTTATGTAGTATTAGTACGCAAGCCCCTGTAGTATTAATCTGCAAGGTTCTGTAGTATTAATACGCAAGTCCCTTTAGTATTACTCTGCAAGGTTCTGTAGTATAAATACGCAAGCCCCTTTAATATTACTCTGCAAAGTTCTATAGTATTAGTACGCAAACCCCTGTAGTATTAATCTGCAAGATTCTGTAGTATTAATACGCAAGCCCCTTTAGTATTACTCTGCAAAGTTCTGTAGTATTAGTACGCAAGCCCCTTTAATATCACTCTGCAAAGTTCAGTAGTATTAGTATGCAAGCCCCTGTAGTATTACTCTACAAGGTTCTGTAGTATTAATACGCAAGCCCCTTTAATATTACTCTGCAAAAGTTCTGTAGTATTAGTATGCAAGCCCCTTTAGAATTACTCTGCAAAGTTCAGTAGTATTAGTATGCAAGCCCCTGTAGTATTACTCTACAAGGTTCTGTAGTATTAATACGCAAGCCCCTTTAGTATTACTCTGCAAAGTTCTGTATTATTAGTACGCAAGCCCCTTTAGAATTACTCTGCAAAGTTCTGTAGTAATAGTATGCAGGCCCCTTTAATATTACTCTGCAAAGTTCTGTAGTATTAGTACACAAGCCCCTTTAGTATTACTCTGCAAAGTTCTGTAGTATTAGTACGCAAGCCCCTTAATATTACTCTGCAAAGTTCAGTAGTATTAGTATGCAAGCCCCTTTAATATTACTCTACAAGGTTCTGTAGTATAAATACACAAGCCCCTTTAATATTACTCTGCAAAAGTTCTGTAGTATAAATACGCAAGCCCCTTTAGAATTGCTCTGCAAAGTTCTGTAGCATTAGTACGCAAGCACCTTTAATATTACTCTACAAGGTTCTGTAGTATAAATATGCAAGCCCCTTTAATATTACTCAGCAAAAGTTCTGTAGTATAAATACGCAAGCCCCTTTAGAATTGCTCTGCAAAGTTCTGTAGTATTAGTATGCAAGCACCTTTATAATTACTGTGCAAAGTTCTGCAGTATTAGTACGCAAGCCCCTTTAGAATTACTCTACAAGGTTCTGTAGTATAAATACGCAAGCCCCTTTAATATTACGCTGCAAAAGTTCTGTATTATTAGTATGTGAGCCCCTTTAGAATTGCTCCGCAAAGTTCTGTAGTATTAGTATGCAAGCACCTTTAGAAATACTGTGCAAAGTTATGTAGTATTAGTACGCAAGCCCCTTTAGAATTACTCTGCAAAGTTCTGTAGTATTAGTACGCAAGCCCCTTTAGTATTACTCTGCAAAGTTCTGTAGTATTAGTACGCAAGCCCCTTTAGAATTACTCTGCAAAGTTCTGTAGTATTAGTATGCAGGCCCCTTTAATATTACTCTGCAAAGTTCTGTAGTATTAGTACACAAGCCCCTTTCGTATGCAAAGTTCTATTTGTCTGGATACCTCATGGAGTAATACTACTTATACTACTGTACTTAACAACACCCCTAATGGAAAAAGGTTTCCAGATAAGGAATCAAATCTGCACCACTTAAGTAAAGTGATATTTCAGAGTTTCCAAACATTCCCAAATGTTCAAGCCCTTCTTATTTTACCATGTACAATTATGCAGTCAGCAGCAGCAGCAGTGAGAAGCCATACAATTGAATGACAAAACCGTTCATGTCAAAACTCATCATGTGTTAGTGAAACAGTTGTACCCGTTCATTTCATTTCATTTCAGTGAGTTACTGTGAGAAGAAAGAATCAAACTGATGACAACCAAGCCGGCGTTTATGAGTCACATTAGTTTGCAGGAACTAATCCTACATCAATGACACATGCGGTCTTTGAGGACAATTTTAAAAAAAAGAGAGTAATACTATAAAATGAGTTTTTAAGCTCATAGACTTCTAAACTGTCTGCATGACGACATTAGTATTTTATGAGTCACTGTGTTTGTTTTTATAAGCTACTCTCAACACACTCCAGGGAGCAATAAACAAACAAGGATTTCACACCAAAAAGAGGTTTGATTGACAGCCTGTGTACTAGGATGAGGCATCCTAACATCACCCCCCCACTGAGGCCGAGTCCTCCCAGGGGTGACATAACTGCTGGTCCGACACAGAGCGGGGGGGTGGGGGGTGTAGCGCGAGCGGACAAAAGACATGGAATGATAGCTGTTTACGGTCGCTGCTGCTTTGTTGCTCCCTGTCATTTGCAGGGTGTAGTTGAAAGGAGATTGTTTTCGCTTCTCTATTTCGGTAGTTTTCGGTCGTTTCCGACCACGAGAAAAGGACGGTGGTCAGAGCCGGAGGGCACAGGAGAGCTTGTCCGTGATGTGCCACAAAGAAAAACCCATGACTTGTTCCTTGTGAGAACTGTGCTCCAGTAATCTCGACTCTCGCTCCAGTGGGCTCCAGCTGATAAGTCAGTGAGTCGGACAGCTCCGCAGTGCAGGACCGACTCATGAGCTCTCACCCTTCCATCCCTGCTGCCCTCGCGTGTCACCCCCTCGCTCTTATATCATCCATGCACTTGAGAAAACGTTCAGCTCACAACAAAACTAAGGTTTTTATTGCATTAACGTGTCCTCGGTTTGTTCTTTTGTTCTCTCTCTTCAGCTGCTTTATCGCTCTGGAACCACGGTGACACAATGCCAACTCAGCAACACACACTTGCACACACACATACACACACACACACCGCTTGAACACTCGGCACACAATTAGATTAAGACGCAATAACGGGTTTCAAACACACACACACCGGCCTCAGCTCGCTCGTCCGGCACATACATGTTGACTTTTTTTTGCTTAAGAATCTCAGTCCATGAATATCACTTTCATCCGCTGCCGACAAAAGACGCCTCTGGAGGCGAAGCTGCGAAGACGAGATAATGTGCTTAGCATGATGACTTTTGTTTCTGGAGGAGGAGGTTTTACAACGTCCTTCGCTGTCATTCAGGAAAAAAAAAGGGAACATAATTATGCGAGCAGGACCGTAGCTGAAGGCAATGGAAGACCTCGGAATATGTTAGAGGAATTATGTTTTTAACAATATTTGAGAGCCTTTTTTTAAAAAAAAAAAGATGATTTATTCTGCACAAGGTTTATCTAAATGACAACTGAAGTAAGTAATTGTAATTTATAAAGCGCTTTTTCAGACCAGGGTCACAAAGCGCTTAAACAATCAAAACAATACTCAAAATGATATCTTGAAAAATAAGACAACATTTATTAGGATATTTCCCTTTATTTTCATTCATTTATTTATTTAAAACACTTGGTTATGAAAATATTAAACAAAGTGTTCACAGTGAAGATACAAATTCATATTAAATAGAATAAATATTACGAGTTGGAAAAGTAGGCCAAAATTAAATTGTATATTTAAGTAAGTAAATAAGTAATTTTTATTTGTATAGCGCTTTTCCAGACCAGGGTCACAAAGCGCTTAAACAATCAAAACAATATTCAATAAAATATATATTTTAAAGATCAAGATAAAACTGATAACACAACAGAAGTTCCAGAAAATCAAGGAAAAGCCTGAACAAATAGAAACGTCTTAAGATGTTTTGAAAGGAGTCGGTAGAAAAAGAACAGTTCTGACGAGTCTAAATCCTATATTATCTATTCATTATTTGGCCCAACGTTTTTTAAAACAAAAATTATCTTCCAAGTCTGCTTATCATTTTGAGCGAGACATATAGACGTCCAGATAACACGTACTTGATCATTTGGCCTCGAGTTTTGACACTCTGCCAAAGAAAAGAGCAAAACATGCAAATGATAGTTAACTTGAATACTATGATTATGATCATCTGCTGCGTGACGTCACCTAAAGAAACATGCATTTGTATTAAGAACAGGCCATTATGCAGACTTGTTATAAATAATGATTTTATAAAGCGTTTTATTTTATTTGTTACACGTAGCATCGTATAATGGACATAATTCTACGGTCAAAATATTAAAACTTGGTTTCAAAATATGATAATTGATCGTGAATAATCCTCTATATGACATGAATAAATGGTCTCTTAGTAAAATACTCAAAGGTTTAAGATTTATCTTTAAAAACATAACAAGAGTTATGTCATTTACATTTTAATGGATATTCTTTTCCCATTTTGTACTGCGGACCAGTTATATGTCAACATTATATTCACAGACTTATCTTCAGATAGAAAAAGTGAAACATAAAAATCATAAAACTGGATTAACAAGAGCTGTGGACTGAAGATTTTTGTGTTTCCATCCATGTATATTGGATTGTACACCAACAATGTACCCTATGTGCATCCTAGTTTTCAAGAGACTGTCAGTGTGAGCTCAAGTTTGAGGGTTTTTTTTCATTGTTCATGTGAAATGAGTCTGAAACATGAATTTTGTTTCCAAAGAGTTTGTGTTTTACTCACTTTCACTATTCACAGGTTTATTATTTTTAGTTAAATTGACTGAAAACTTGCTTTTTGATGTGTCAATAGTCACAGGCTATAGTTTTGTCAGAGAAATTCTGTTTTTTTCATAGTAAAACATCATAAAAACATCATAATAATGATCAATAGAACAGAAAATATAGCAATTGTTTAAAAGTATGTGTGGCCTGAAGACGCACAGAACAAACGCCTCACCAGTACCAGTCACTGACACGGGGGCTTTAAAGTACATTTTGACACATTTCAACATTTTAATAAATACTTTTTTAAGTACTGTTAAGCAATAGTACAGTGACATTCAACAGAACTACTACATGTCGTCAGTGAGGGATGCACTAAAACCTTAAATCCCTGATAAAAACACCAGATATACTGTATTTTGGGTGTCATTGAACGCATCATGTACTCACTCTGACACTCCAGCGCCTGTGAGGTGACCAGTCTCCCGCACGCGTCACACCAGTCCTGCGCCACGGGCCTGGCCTCGAACCTGTGACCTTCTCCCGTCTCGCTCCTCACCCGGGGGTCCATCATCGCCCCCCGCGGGAAGATGCTCCAGGCCTCCCGACGGTGCGGCTCGCTGCGCGCCAGCCTCACCACTCCTGTCCTGCCCTGCGTGACTCGCTCCAGCGGAGGACCGCCGAGGTGGTTCTGGTCCAGAACCAGGCCGGACTCGACGCTCTGTTCGCGGCTGAGGAGCGTGTTCCGCTGCCGCCTGTGAGCGCCGGTCGTCCCGGGGGTCTCTCCGCTGCGACCACCTGAGGCGTCTCTGTCCGGTGTCCGTGACGCGACCGGGGTCACCGGAGCCGCGCACGGTACCGGTGCCGCCGTGACGCGCGCTTCCGAGTCTCTCTTGACGTCAGTGGGTCCAGAACCTCTGCGGAACATCATCCTCTCCCAGGAGGACTTCCTCGGCAGCGGGACTTTCTTCCTGCCGCCCGTCGCTTTAAACACCCGCAGTAACGGTTCCGAGTCCAGCCGGTGCGAGCCCACGACACTCACGGACGCCATGGTTCCGTCCAAGCGTGTGTGTGTGTGTGTTTTCGTGTGTGTGAGTGTGTGTGTTGTTGTCGGTCTCGAGCTCGTGCTCCGACTGTAAACTCCGCGCCAACGTGTAGTGGTGACGTCACGAAGCAGCTTTTAAAAGGGCCGCGTGCACGCCGCCCCCCCCTTTCGTGTGCGCGCTGATCCCCCCCCCCCCCGCCCGCTCTGATTTGTGAGCTCGCAGCCAATCACGGACGTTTGTCAAGTTGACAATTACAAATAAAGGTTAAGATGTTGAAACTTTTTTTTTTATATAGTTTTGTTTGAGAGAAAAATCACAGGATAAGAAGGAAAACACGGTTCATGTGAACAAGTTTCATCACGTGTATGAATTTTAGTCAAGAATTAACTAAATAAATACTATTAAAATCATGTTTTTTCTTTTAAAGTACGACTCTGTGCTCATCTTTCTAAACCCTCCAGTAATGATTGATCAGTGCCAGAATAAATGGTGAAGACACAACACAAGTTAATGTATTATTTATTTAATAAAGATATTATTTATTTATAAATAAATACTCGTGGATGGCTTTTAAATTTAATTAAAATTCTCTTAACTCAGTAGCTGGAACTTGAAAGAATGAATGAGAATATGTTTAAATGTTTTTACGAATACTATTTTCTACAATACATTTCAAAGTTTCGTGATTGAATAAACATTTGTTCATGTACGTTTTTCGTCGTTGAAAAAAAAAAGCATCTTAAGATAATTATATTTTTCATGTTGACTGAACTTAAACAACAAACGGACAATAAAGTATATTTATTATACTTTAACTATTTTTTTTATTTACTCACTTAGCAAAGTAAGATACCAATGTATCTATCTTCACTTGTTAAAATAAACCGTTTTAATTAACATAAATGTATAATACATTTTAGAAAAAGGGAAGGTTTTGTTGTGTTTTTGGAGCATATTGATTTAAAAAAGGATATAAATAACTATTTCTAATAAAACTCTCCATTTGTATCAGTACCATTGACGCATATTTATTTTATGATGTAACAAATTGCATCATTATTTGAGTATATTTTTTAGGTCCCTGGTGGAGAAAACTCTTTCTGTCATACATCAAATCTATATTTAAATACGCTTTTGTTGTAAAACTGTAGTTAAAAAAACACCTTTTCATCAAATAAAGCTCTTCTTGAACGACTTAATCAGTGCTTCTGATAACTCCGTCATCTCTGTGGGCTTTTTAAACTTTCCACGAGCACGTCACGGGTGACACTGAACCACAGTGAGAAGAAAACCCATGAGGACGCCCACACCGAGAGAGACCTTTACTCCCTGATCCGGCTCATACGAGACCGTCTGTCTTTTTGGTGAAGAGTGAAAGCTGACATGACATCATCACTGTTGTGATCTAATATTGACAGGAAAGAGTGAATCATACCTTTTTTCTAATGTCACCCACAAGAAGGCGAGAGAATACTGAAGTCAAACATTCCTGCTGCTGTGTTTACCTTGAAGAATCAGAAACTTCTCTTGATTGTATCAGCTGTAAAAACTGACACAATCACTGGCAGGAAACGAAATCAAAAGGTCTGATAAAAGGAAACGCTCTGAAGAAAAGCTTTTCCTCGTTGAAAGAGAAACTAAAACGCTGACTCCCCGTCTGTCGTTTACTGCCGCCATCATTTTTAAAGGCTTTAAAAGCGACATCATTGATGAGGTGTGCACTGAACTGCTGTAATTACACCATCGATCAACCCCTAAAAAAGTGCTGTGGATTCACATCGGACGGCCTTTATCGAAGTGCGACCAGCCAGTGAAAAAACAAGACACTGATGTATAGACACCAGAAGAGTACAAAGATATTTGATAAGTACTCATTAAACGGGGGTTTAAAGGGGGAGGAGCCTATCCCAGTTACCTGGGACGAGAGCCAGGGGACGACCTAGCTTTTTTGTTGCAGGTGAGTCACTGATTCAGGGTTTTAGGGGGCAAAAGATCTGCTCAAGGTCGGCCAAAACACCCTGTGCATCGCTGTGTATTACATGTTATTGAAAGGTGTGTCGGGAGCAGTTACTATACTACTGCTTTTACTATAGTATTTCTATACTGTTAGTTATCCACTGTGTAACTGAAGTTTGAAAAAAATAATTAGACATTGTAAAGATTTCAAAAATCAAATGCAAACTGATGAATTTAATCTTTCAACTATTTTCTAATAACAAACCTTTCCTCTTGGACTTTTTATTTTTTCTGTAAAAAGTTGCTGAATTAAATTTGAAAATAACATTTACTCAAACAAGTTTTTGAGAACTACGAATAAATTAACTCATGTTTTTTCACAGTAAATCAGATTGAAAATGTTCTTTCTGGCTCTGCCTAGTGTCAGAATAGTGTAACTTCAAACCCTCATTTGGCCGTGACTTTTTATTAAGCTAAATAAGCTGCAATTTTATTCTTGTATATACAAGTTTTTTTCAAAACATTTATTCAACTAACTTATATAAACTCGAAAAATTACACACAAAAAGTAAATAAGTGTTATGTTGAAACGTAAATGAATAATAAATACAAAATACATTTGTTATTGCATTAGAACCATTTATACATGATCATACTTTGACATTAGGAGGGCCGCATGAATACAGTCAAAGGGCCGAATTACAGCCTGTACATTTGTTTGCTTCATATGAAAACACTGTCTCTGACTCACAGCTTTAAAGAGGTTTGGTGGTCACATGACAATCGAAGACTCTGTCTACACATGTATTTACATTTTTTCCCTAAACCTGATCATAAACCTCCAATCTGGAAAAGACACAAGACGGTCTGAGGGCGAATGTCAGAGGGTTGAAGGCTGCTCCAGAGATCCTGCCGTCTTGACGGATCCAAAACTACAAAAAAAACAAAAAACAATTGATTAAATGATGCAAGTCCAGTACGAGTCGTTAAACGTACCTCTCTATGAGGCTGTTATTACACTCCAGCTCTTCCGCTAAGATTTCCATCTGCTCTTTAAGATAGTGCATCCTTGAAGAAACGACTAGAATGTAAACACGCCGAGCGTCTCCATGTGACCTACAAACACACACCTGGACACCATCTGCTCCTTGTCCTGCAGGACTCCCCCCTGCTGATGTCCTTTTCCTGGAGGCTGCAGAGCGACCAGGATGCTGTCGAGGTACTGAGACAAGAACACGTCCTCATCATCATCACTATTAATCATAGACATTTAAATATATATATATATATCTTTAAAAAAAAATGAAATTAAAGCACTTACTTTGCTTTGCTGCTGACTGTTGATCTCCAGGTCTGCCAACAACCCAGTGGAGAACAAACTGAAGTCTCTCAGTTTGGTTTGAATTTCCAGAAGTAGACTACAAATGTAGAAGATGACACATTGTTCTTGTTGTGTATTCAAAGTGAATATACTAGAATAAAAATGGCTTTTATATAATCTGTCAGTTGGAGCAGTATTTACAAACATGCCAATCATATATGACGGCTTTAATAGTAGCATTACTCCTTTATTTCTACAGTTGCAATAATTTTCCTAAATTTGGGATCAGTCGTCCAGATTAATGGACGCAGGGACTCGAGGGAGAAAAAGAGGAGAGTGCAGGCAGGGTGGAGGTGATGACCGAGTTCAATAGGACTGCAGTGAGACCTGACTCGATGTTTATCTGCTCCGACACGAAGACAGAGGTCGTCTTCAGGAGTGAGTAGGAAGGACAAGATTAGAAGTTTATTTCGGAGGGACGGCTCTCGCACGATCGGAGGCAGTGAGTGAGTTGAGGATGGATGTGACTCGGGAGGACGAGATCAAGATAAGGAGGAAGAGGCCGACTTGCTTGAGCAGCTTCTGATTCAAAGTTATCAAATATTTCTTGTTACTGTGAAAAAATGTGTATATTAAACGCTCATATCCCATCAGTTATTATAAATGTATAACCAATATGCATGTATAACTAATACAAATAATGTATATAATTATTCAATATGTTGCAGGAAATAACTATTTTTCGTGTTTTTCTTTAACAAACTTGTATTAAAGATAATATTCCAAATAACAGTTTAATCATTTTTATTAGTTGCAAATTAAACAAAGCAGTATGGAGGGAGTAAAAGGGACTTTTGCCATTATAACTTTTAAACATATTCTTTAATATCTCTTTTAATTTAAATAAAGGTATTAGTAGCTACAGAGATGTTGTGTTATTGTAGGTTTTATTAGACAGAAGTTTTTCTCTCTGTCGACTGCAGTGATGAGAAACAAACGGTTCCTGTGCAGAAGCAGGTTCACATAGTGTTTATTGTCATAAACAACTAAAAGTATCCTGTTACTTTATAGTACATTTAAGAAAGTATTAGCATAAACTTCATCTTATTTTCTCCTCTATTCTGTTCACCTATTGAGAAGGATTTATTAATATTTTATATACGTTGCTACCAAAATGTTATCAGATTATTTTGAAATTTCTTTCAGTTACAGGTTTTAAAACAGATCCATTTCCACACCAGATATAATTATATTTGATTCTTGATGTCTGAATGAAAGAGAATATTTATTTGGTTCTCTCAATTCAATCTAATTGTGCATTGTAGCGAGAGAATAATATTACTATTGTAAACGCTCAGATAATTCACATCTGTTGTGCAGAGATTGATTTATGAACGTTCGTTTTCTGACCTGTTCCACGCTCTGGCGGAGTCCACCAGCTCCTTGTACCTCTGGACGCTCTCGTCTCTAAATAGAGACTTGACGCGCTTAATGTCAGAGGACAGGTGGAATCTACGGAGGGGGGGACAGTGAAAAGTGGATTACAGGAGAGCTCAGAATAATCCAACCGGGGCGAGAATGTGGGCCGGGTTAAAGCCGAACACATACTTCTCAAACTTGTGGATTTGCTCATCGTTGTAGGACAATTCTGTGGGAAGAAAGGAAATCAATAGCAATCCAGACATAAAGCAACGAGAGGCGTTTAACACGTACTGCCACTCTGTCTGTCTTTGCGGTAATGCTGGTGAGTTGCTGTGATCTTCTTGGAGAGAAACTGCATTTTCTGACAGCTGTAGAGGAAGAACACCATTGAGAGAAGTTCTAAGGTGACAGAGGGACACGGCATGTACCTTTTGTCACAGGCCAAGCTCTCTGCTAGCTTAGCATGCTCGATCTGCAGCCGGTCCAGGCGCT